>NW_011500468.1:0-99846 GCF_000495115.2 Populus euphratica | reverse complement strand
TGTTATTGTTATTTATAATTTGTACAATTAACCTCCTTGTGGTTCGACCCCGGTCTTGCCGGGTTATTTATTACTTCGACACTCCTGCACTTAGGAGAGAAGACATTAATCTTTTTATCGTGTCAACCATCAGCCATGTTTTAAAACATGTCATGTATGTCAATTATTTCAAGTTCAACTCAATTTTTATTTTATTTATCTAAAACTATCAATTATTTCATATACATAGTGAAAATAACAAAACAAAATTATTTCAGAGTCCCTAAAATCTCGTTAGACCAATCTAAAGTTGTTTAGTAATTTATCACTTGAAGATTTGATCTTCTTTGGCTTTTAATAATTCTTTAAAGGTTGAGTTGTCGCAAATCACAAGTTGTTCAATTGTCTAGCCTCCAATAATAATCCATACTAATCATCAATGAGAAATCTCATAAATCTCTATTTAGGAGAGAGATTGTTATACTTGAAATGTTAACTCTCTATTTTGTGACTTACATAGTTTTTATATCTAATAAGCAACCTCATCTAAATAAAAGACATAACTTATTATTTATAGAAAAATTTGAAATAGCTTATCAATTTGATCCCTAAATAATATCCGTATATTAATTTAGGATAATTTTAGAAAATAACTCAATCAAGTCCTTGATTTTTTTAAATCTAGAAATATTTCAATTTTTAACTAATGGTTCTTAATATGTGTGACTCATTAAAATCTTAATATGTTAGCCTAAATATAAATTTTAATTTTAATTAAATATAATTAAAAAACTAAACAATTTAATTAAAAAAAATTGCTTACTCAAATACATATTAGTTCTAAATATTTCAGTTTAAAAGAATAGTTAATTTATTTCATAAAAAAAAATGAACATAACATGTATCAGGCTCTAAGTTTCTAATGAATATTCGATACTTTAGAAAGAATCCACTATAAACATTTTAGAAATAATACTTTAATATAATAGAAATTTTATAATTATAACAATTTTATAAAAAAATTTATAACATATTTTTATCCCAACAACTTTATTTTTACTCTAAATTTATATATCAAATATTAGATTAATTAATATAATATTATATAAATATTAAAGATAAATTAAGCATTTATTAATACTAAATATATATTTACATAAATACAATAATACATATCTAAATTATTTATTGGCTACAAAAATATTAAAGTAATAAAAATCTCAATTTGTATTTGGTTGTCTTTTTCGTATGCCTTCTGTAGTTGCCAGTCCTTTTGCGTCATTCATCCCCGGTTTTCCTCGTCATCGTTGTCCTGGAAAAGAGAGACCATAACATGTTTATATCTTTGGAAGGCCCATGCATTACTTACAAAGATGACAAAATTACTTATCACATAAAATAATGGTAACAAGATGTACCATATGGAAGAATATTGCAAAATAATCTTCGAATATTCATGGATATTCCATTAATAAATTCTTTATCACCTCCTCTCTTTCTATTTCTGTATTATTAATACTATTTTTTTTTCTATTTACCAACTACTATATATAGAAGTTCACTATAAATACAACAATTATAATTTATTTTATTTTTTTCCAGTTGCTGTGCTGTCCTCTTCTTTCTTTTTTGGTGGTTACCAGTCTTTCTGCGCGGTTCAGCCACAGAGACTCCTGCCATTGAAGCTAGACCACGACATATTTCCACGTTTTAAAGGCGCCTGCAATACTTACAAAGCTGACAAAAGTATTTATCACATCGAATAATGGGAACAAATTGGAGCACATGGAAGAGAGACAGTGGATAATTTTGCAAAATAATCTTTGAACATTCTTGGATAATTTTATTTTATTTTCATGTCATTTTCTTTCTTATAAATAGCGTTTGTCCTCTCTGACATCTTATCCTCATCCTCTCCTTCTATTATTTCTGTGATTATTTGTACATCTCCCATGCTCGAATTGATACTAGTGTCCAATGATCCTTTCCACTTTTTCAAAGTTCTAGGTTATTCTTTGCATATTGAATTAAAAATAATTTGAATATAAAATTATATCTATATCATAAAACAATAATGTGATATTTTTATTAAGATTTGATTTAGTAAATTGCCCTTCTAACATGACTTCTTATTTAGCTAATTTTAATCCCAATCAATTCAATAAGTTAGTTTTATTTAAATTATATTGAAAAATTTAAAAATCAAAGTGAATTTATTTTAAAAAAATATGTTATTATGATTTATAATAACATATAAGATAATGAACAATAATCGAATGAACAGCTAAAAATTTATACTTTTTAGAGTTATACTATATACTATATACAATATGAACAATAACATACATATTCTTTTTTAAATTCTAACATTTTATAACATTTTTTTTAAGTTAGATGTAAATAAATCATTTGAGAATTTAAATTTTTTTCAGAAATTTCAGAAAAAATCAAGTTATTTTAGGCTCCATTTATTTGCTGGAATATAATTTCCTTTGAGAAAGTGAATTCCGGAAAAGTAAATTCTGAAAAAATAAATTATTTTCTGATATTTAATTGTATAATGGAAAATAAGTTGAAAAACACTTTACAGTATTTGGTTATGTTATGGAAAATGAGTTGGAAAATAACTTATTAATATATTTTTTTTAAGTCTATTAAAATAATACGGAACAAATTTTACAAATTAAAAAGTTGAATGAGAATGAAATTAAAAAAATATATAATTTCCTAAATTATCTCAAATAAAATAAATAATAATCAAAATAATAGAGACCAAATCTAAAAAATAAAAAAATAAAAGATGAAGAAATTAAAATAATAATAATAAACATTTCATATATTATTTCAAATAAAATAAGTAACAATCAAAAGAATAAGGACAAAATTTGATATAAAAAATTTAAATAAAAAAAGATAAGACAAAAGCAAATAACAATTATAAAAATGAGGATCAAAGTTAATATAAAAATTAAATTTTAAGAGATGAAATTGAAAAATAAATATTTAAAACAAAATATATATAGCAATTACAAGTTTGAGGACCAAAATTGATATAATCAGCATATAATATGATATTTTTAAATTTTTCATAACTTCTGGAAAGTATTTTCCGTTCAAATTTGTTAAGACAACATTTTTCTAGAAACCAAACTAAATTTTTCTTTGATTAGAAAATATTTTTTATTAACCAATTTTTTTAATAATAAACAAATATAAAAAAGTTTAAAAATTATTTTTAAAAAAAATAAATCTCAAAAACAAACTTAACCTTAATATTAAGACATTAATCAACAATAATCAAGAGATTAGGCGGTGGTTTCAAACAAGAAGGGTATAGGCCGATAACATAACAATGTAGTCCTTTTCATTTCAAAACTTTGGGAAAGCTATAATTTCATAGTAAAAATATAGATAGGAATTTGTGATATTTTCTGATAAATTCCCACTCTCGGGTACCTTCCAACTTCAATTGAAAATTCTCGACAGGGTTGCTATAAAAGGACTATTATTGCCATGAGCGGAGCCCTCCTCCTGCTTTCTTTCTTCCTCCGGTCGCCACAAATTTTATCAAAAAAGTTTCCATATAAATTATGATGATGCCTTCAGATCTCAATATTTGCTTATTTGTTTTGTTGTGCTGTCTTTTTCTCTCTCTTCTTTTTTGTGGTTACCTGTCCTTCTGCTTGGTTCAGCCACAGCGATTCCTGTGGTTGAAGGAAGACCACGACATATTTCACTGTCTTAAAGGCCCCTGCATTACCTCCAAAGCTGACAAAACTATTTATCACATCGAATAATGTGAACAAAATGTCGCATATGGGAGAGAGACGGTGGATAATATCGCGAGATAATCTTTGGATATTCGAGGATATTCCATAAATTAAATACATAAACTCCTTTTCTTTTCTTTTCTTTTTCATTTTCTTTCTTATAAATAGCATTTTTCCTTCCTGGCATTTTTTTTTGGAAGGGAGGGATGGATGGTAAATTAAAGGATTAAAGTAAAATTAAAAAGTAAAATAGATAATGGTTTAGAATTTCATAAACAAAAATTATTTTTATCTCTCATTTTTTTAGGTTTATAAGTAATTGGTTTTTTTAGTTGTTTAAAATTTAATTTTGATACAAATTTTTTTATTTTTTATTTTTATTTTTGTGTTAAGAGAGAGAGGGTTTCAAATTGCAGCTTAGAGATAAAAAATGATCGTTGATAAAAGTTCCAGTGATTAAAAAAATTAAAAGTGGATTGAAAGTGGTGTCAACATATTTCATTTTATAAGAGTATTTTTATTTAGGTATTTTTTTCCTTCTTTTTCTTAAAGAAGACGAATTTGATTTGATAATGTTTTTGGGTTCAAATTGATTTGGTTTTATAAGATATTTTTTGTTTTTTATTTGTTTTACAGTGATAGGTTTTTAAAGGTATTTTAGTTCAAAATAGAGTTTTAAGTAAAAAAAAAAACAAACCAAAGTCATATTTTTTGGGTAACCTATGGTTGTTGAATTCTACAAAAGCATATGATATTTTGTCTGCTATCATCATAGACGCATTACCAACTCATATTGTTCATCCTTTTAAAAAATTAAAAAAATAAAGATAGATTTACCAGTATGGGCTCCTTTTGGGTTTTTTTTTTTTTATATTTAAGTTAAAAAATGATAAAATTTTTTTATTAAATTCAATTGAGTCCATGAGCTGGTTCGTAAATTTATCAGGTTAATTCGCAACATTCAGATTATTATTTGTTTTTGTTTTTGTTTTGGTTTAATGCTTTTACTCCCCCTTAATTTAGAAAAAAAAATTTCATTCTTTATTATCAATGATGTACTTTTATTATTTCAGCACCACTTTTCTATCACAGCCTTTTACTTCTAAAAGAAATATTTGATACAAAAAAACTATCATGTAATTTATTTTTATATAATTAAATAAAAAATTAATATTTAAGATAAAAAAAAATTATTGAATCCGATGATGTGTGTGACTTGCGTCATGAGTTTTCTTTATTGACTCAAGTTTACTTAATTTTTTTTATATATAAAAGTAAATGCTATTTTGTTTTTATTTTGTCCTGCAATATTAAGTTAATTCAAGATTGAATTTTTTAATTTATTTTTTAAGATTATCCCCATAAATTCTATAGGTCAACTCATATTAAACTAGGTAAATTAAATTTTTTTTATCTCAATATTATATAAAAATATCATTTAATTCATTGTTAAAATCTATTTTTTTAAAAAGAAACATCACTATTACCTAGATTTTTTTTTACGCTTTAATTTTTTTTTGCTCCGACTCTAGACATAGCTTTAACCAATGGACTAATTAGAACTTTTAAACACTCATTTTCAATTTAAAAACACCTTTTACTCAGTTTAAAAAATCAAATTCAAAATCATGTAAAAAATATTTATAAGCCTTAATTTATGTTTTCGAGTATAATTATAAGGCAAAACTAGATCAATCAAACTCTCACCTAAAAAACAAATCAATTAACATCAAAATTAATTTGTTTATGGTTGAGATACGGTGATTCAAAACCTTTATCTTTCTTCTCTCTCTTCCAACAAATTTATTCTCCTCACTCGCAATTCAAGAATAAAAATCGAATAAAAATGAAGGTTAGGATGGAAATATAAATATTTGTTAAATATATAAAAATTGTGAAATTAAGAATATAGTATAATTTGAGGTGCCTTAATTGGTTAAGCCAAATCTTTTTGTTTTGTTTTTAACTTTGATTTAATTTGTAATGTAATGTAATGGTAATAATTAACTAAGGTGACGAACATATTTTTGATTTTTTCAAAATAGCATACATAGAAAATGTTTTTAGAAAAGTAGCACAATTTAAAAAATCAAACATGTCATCTACGATTTTAAAATCACATGTGTCCTATGTCATCTCTTGATATAAAAATATTAAAGACAATTTTATTAAATTTTTTAATTTTTTTAAAATTTTAATTTTAAAAATAAACAAATATCATCTTTACTACAACTGTGATAAAGATAACATTTGTTTACATTTAAAGGATAATATTTTTTTAAAAAAATAGTTTTAATATCAAGTTATGATAAAAATAATATTTATTTATATTTAAATAATTTTAAATTTTAAATTAAATAAATAAATAAATAAATAATATATTTATCACAATTACCATAAAGATAATATTTAATTATTTTTAAAAGATAATATTTTAAAAATAATAAATAATAGTCTTGATAAAGTTATCAAGTTGTGATAAAGATAATATTCATTTATTTATTCATTCAATTCAAAATTTAAAATATCTTTTAAGCAAATTAACAAAATTATCTCAACCAATTTTGAAGTCGCAAATGAGACACCCGACTTTCTAAACTGCACTACTTTCTAAATAAATTTTCAACTATACTATGTCGTTTTAAAAACAAATTCCCGCCATCCTTCTTTAAAAAAACAAAAAGAGTAATAGTGAACAATCAAGATTTGAAAAAAGGATAAATAGGAATGGAAACAAATTATAACCTCTAATTGTGGAGGGGAATTCATTTTTCCTTTCCTTAAATATAATTGTTCAATGAAAAAGTGATATATATTTTTTATTTTTATATTTTTTTAATTTTATCATTTTAAATTGAATTTATTAGAGGTTAGTTTTATAATTTATTTTAATTTATTTTTTATGAGATTAATCTAATATCATGACTTATGTCACGGATTGAATAGGTTAACTTGATTAATTTTTTATCTTTTTTATTGATATTTTTTCAAATTCACCCTTTAATAGTTAATTAATTAAAAATTTAGTTTTATATATTTTTCTACAAGGTTATCTTAATTTTGTGATCTAAAATATGAATTTGGTTAACTCGATTGATTTTGTTTATTTTTTTGGTTTTTTTTATTTGTATTTGCTTCCTATAGAGTTATCATAGTCTTATAACCGATTAAACTAGGTTGACTTATGTCAATTTAATATGTTGTTATTTTAATATTTATAAAAAAATATCATGTTAAATTTTTTTTTAGTCAAATTATATTTTTATCAGTTATCTATATTGTTTTTAAACCTGTTAAGTCAAATGGATCATATCAAATCAACTTCACGCAATTTATTTTTTTACTAGCAAACATGTTAATAATACTTAAATATTTTTTTTTTAAAAAAAAGGTAATTCTGATTCGTTTTTAATTAATGGTCTAGTAAATGCTATTTTTCTTACTCTTTTTATAGAGCCAAATTTCTAACACTAATGTTTTTCTTTGATAATTTACACGGGACCGAGTAAAGTCTAATAATGTAGTTGCTTTGCTGTAAAATTAACTATATATGTTTATATGTTTTAAAACTAGGACTGTACTTTACAGCCCTTTAATCCTGATTTCTTATCTAATCGAGATAATGTTAATAAAATATTAAAGGACATGGCTAAATTATTATAGTAATACTCACAAAACATCCTTCTCTAATTAAGAATAATGTGTTTATGTTTTGTGTATTGTATTTTTTTTTAGTTTTTAATTTTTTTTAATTTTATCCTTTAACAACCACATCTTCTTTATTTATTTTTTTATTTTATCTTTTAATATTAAATAATTTTCAAAATTTTACTTTGTATGTTTTTATTTTATTTTGCTTAGTTATATATCAGTCACATGTATTTAGTTTGTTTTTTTTAGTCTTTAATATTAAATTTATTAGAAGTGGATCTTCGTAATTTTTCAATCTATTTTTTATGAATTTATTATAATCTTATAACCTATATCGTAAGTTTAATAAGGTAACTTGGGATTACTAGAGTTATTTTTTTAGGCCACCTCTTTCTACTTTGTTTTTTTTTTTTAGTTACATTCTTCAATATTAGGTTTGTTGAAAATTGGATTTGAAATTTTTTTCCAATTTGGTTTCTTTAGGTTTAACAAGTTCATCTAGTTTGAATTTGTTTATTTTTGGGTAATTTTTTAATTGAGTATTTTATTTTATAGATTTTTAGTTTTTTTAAAATTTTTTATGAGGTTATTATAATTTCATAACCCTAGTTACGAGTTTGATAAGTTGACTCGGGTTAATTCAGTTTATTTTTAAGTCCTTTTTTAGTTGGATTTTTTTAGTTTCACCCTCTAACAAATTAATCTTTTTTTTTTAATTTCATCCTTCAACGTTGAGTTGGTTGAAAATTAGGCTTCATATGTTTTATTTTATTTTCTTTCAATAGGATTATTATAATATTATGACTCGAGTCATATATTTGGCAGGTTGCTGCATGTTGACTCTGTTTATGTTTTTGGGTCTTTTTTTAATTGAATATTTTTTTAAGTTCACCCTTCAATAACTCAATCTTTTTCTATTTAATTTTTGTTTTAATTTCATCTTTCAATAATAGATTTTTTTGAGAATTTAGCTTTGTAATATTTTTCAATTTACTTTATGTGCAGTTATCCTTATCTCATGAATCTTTTTCTTCAATTTCAACTTCAACATTGGATCTATTGAAAATGAAGCTTGATCATGTTTTTTATTTTTTTATAAAGTTCTCTTGAACTTATGACCAAGGTCATTAGTTTAATAAGTTAGTTCAAGTTAACTTGGGTTATTTTTTTGTTGGGTCTTTTTTTAATTGATTTTTTTATGTCATCCAACAACAATGAGTTGGAGTTGGAATTGATTTTTTTATTTTTAAAAAAAAAAATCTATAAAATTATTTAGATCTTATAATTTAAATTGAGGGTTTGACAAATTAATTCACTTGGACTTATGTAAGTTTTTTATCCTTTTTGGATTTATTTATTTATTTTAATTTTATTTTTTAATATTGGATTTATAATTTGAGTTCATAATTAAAATTTTAAACTCATCCTTTAACATCTAAAAAAACTTATCATCTAATATATTACTATATCAATATTTAAAAAAAATATTATCCAACATACATCATATTTTGAGTTAATAATTCAATATTTTTAATGTTAGTAAAGCTTGAATAAAAAAAAATGATTTGACTATGCAGTGCACGAGATAATCCTTACTGTTTTGATAGACTGAAGGAGATAATTTAATGGGGTCAACAAACATATATGCTCTTAGCCATGATGATTTTTCTTGTTCTTATCTTTTTATTAATTTGTTTATTTTTTATTTTTTTCTCAAAGCAAAATAAAATTTTAAATGAATTCTTTGATTGTATAATACTATAACATATCATCATAGTTTGAGATTGATAAAAAAAAATACTTGACAAACAATATGAAAAAATAATAATTAAAAGGCATCATTGATGTCTATAATGCAAGGCTCATTATATTATGGATTATTATAATATAATAAGTTTTTTTTCCTCCACAATAAAAGCCAAGGAAATGTGAATAGGAGGGAGGGGGTATTCTTTTCATGAGGTTTAATTAATATTATTAATTTAAATAGGGTAAATTGATTTCTTTGTATTTTTGTTCACTATTGAATTGCTACTTTACCCTTAAAAAAAACCTAGGAGGAAAGGGTTGTTTTTTTCTTTTTATCTTTTTTTTACAAAGCATAATTACTTAATTATCCTTTAAACTTTATTTTTCTTAAACTTATATATAGGGGTGTTTTAATAATTTAATTATGATTTTTTGAATATCAAAAAAATTAAGGGGAAATTTGATATTTTAAAATATATTTTAAAAGAAGTTAACGTTTTTTGAGCAATGTATATAGGCTCCTTTAAAGATTAAATACCGCTTTTCAAGGTGGTATAAATAGCAACATGTTGGGACTGTATTGGTGGTGGGGTCATGTTAGCAACAGACTAATGATTTAATTTCAGTAGATGTTTTTTTTCTTCTTTTCTTTTTCTCTCTTTTATCCTTGGTAAAGTACCATAGTTTCTTTTTATTTGTTTTTTTTACAATTTAATCCTTATTATTTTAATTACTATTTGTTTTAGCTTTTTATCTTTTTATAAATTAATTTTTTCTTCAGTTTTATTCCTTGTTATTTAATTTTATTTAATTTTTATATTAAAATTGGACCTCATTATTTTAATTGCTATTTATTTTTTATCCTTTTTTAATTGAAATTTATTTTCAATTTTATCCATCAACATTTAATTTTTAATTTATTCATATGTCAAATTTGATCCCCTATCTTTTTATTACTATGTGTTTTATTTTAGATCTTTTTTTATTGTCTTTTCCTAATTCCATCCCTCATTATTTTATGATTTAGATTTTTTTTTGTTATGTTTAGGGCTTGCTTTTTATATCATTAGTCTTTAAATATTTTTGTGTATTTGATAAAATACAAGTCTGAATCATTTAAAATTTTTAAGAAATTAACAAAATAAAGATGAAAAAAAACTAGAAAAATTGAAATCTAAAAGCAAATTTCTCTTTTTAGAAAAATCTTAAAAACTTATCTTTTCTCTTTCCTTTTTTTTAAAAAGGAAGAGGCACGAGCTTTTATCTTTCTTAAACTCATCTTTCCTGTCATATTGAAAAAATACTATAAGAGCAAGAGAACTTATTGTAGCCTAATAAATATTTTACTATTCATTAAAATCGTAAAATGACAAAATTGTCTCTAATTAAAAAACAAACTGAGCTATAAAGTTGAGGCATTGTTATCTTTTCATCATGACATATATCTTTCAAATTGTTTAAGGTTAAATTGATCATTTAATTTTTTTTGCAAAATTAGATTACTAACTTAACCCTAGAATTAAAAAAATATAATGTTTATTACTGAGTGTTGTTTTAATCTTTTTAATTTCTTTCAAAATACATAATTACTTTCATGCCTTTAAAGAAAAAAATCAACATAAGTCTCTCACAAGATTTTTTTTTCCTTCATTTTACATTGATTTTATTGTAAATTTAAAGGTTAGTTAGGGGTATTTTTGTAATTTATATTTATTAAATATTATTAAAAAAAATTGCTAGCATTTGCAATAAACATACTAGTGTGTAAACAACCCTCACACCATTCTGACAGTGTGTATGAGGTTATCCAAACACCATCTTTCAAGGTGGAGTTTAAAAGATACCAACTTCATCAATTTGATGGGTTGGTGTATGCCTCAAATAAGCTACAAGTTTCTGTCTCTCTTTTTTAAAATCAGCATCAACTTTATTTATTTTTTTTCCTTTCATATTTGGTCCATATTCTTTTGATTTTTTTTAATAAGCCATGAAATTAATTTTTTTTCAATTTCACTCCCTTTTATTTTTTAATCTTTTAAATTTGTTTCTCATTCTTTTTACTACTATTTTTTTAATTAACTCTAAAATTACATTTTTTTATCTTTTAAATTTAGTTCTCATTCTTTTGATTATGATTTATTTTATTTCGGATCATTTTTTTGGTGTTTTGTTTTTACAGTTTTATCCTCTATTTTTTTTAAATTTAATTTTATCCATATTCTTTGTATTGCTATCTTTTTTCCTTTGAAAAGGTTTTTAAATTGATATTTTTTTCATGACTTCATATTTCAAAATTAAATTGGTTAGAAATTAAATTTTTTAATTGAATGCAGTTCATGGATTTTACGAGTTGTAAAGTTTAGAGATTAGATTAGATTTAGAAAAATTGCCCTCTTTTTTTTTTTAAAAAAAAAAGCTAAAGTTTTATATTTTCTACACTTTTTTAGATTTTTGCTTTTATTATTTTTCATAGTTTACCTTCTATAGAATTAGTCTTAGGTTCATGATTAGCGTTACTAATTTCAAAGATTAACATAGGTTGATTTTTTATTATCCTTGGCACGCATCATGATTCTTACATGGAAGATGTTGATTCTATTATGTATGGGTATTCAGATGATTCGATGAAGAAAACTCGAGCGAAACAACTACAGAGTGCCTTAAGAAGTCAAATTAGTGCGATTGAGATATTAATGAGTTTAGAGGCTTGTAAACTGAATAGAAATGGTTCAAATATTTTTTTTTGTTTTCAAATAAAGCTTGGTTCATGATTTGAAAATTTTTACTAGTTTGGGTTTTGATTATGTGTGTGTTCTATAAGTAAAAAACATGTGCTATTTATTATTTATTTAGCTTTTTGAACAAAGTTATTTATTTGGGTTCAATTATGTTATTTTGGTATTTTTTAGACTTGAAGGGTTGTTCCAAGTATATAATGATATTTCAAACCACATTTAAGGGACTTTGGAAATAATATAAAAATTTTCAACTTCTTCTTTAAAGAGTTTTCTTTCTTATTTTTTTCATTTTTAGAATTGGTTGGAAAACAAATCAGACTTATCACTCTCTTAATCATAAATATTACGTCATCTTTATCTTGATAGGAATTCATTTGTGGCATCTTTGACTTATCAAAGAGTTTCATTCAAAATTTATCCCTCATTTCCATTACAAATCATGTAATTTTCAACCTAAACACCATAAGAAAAACAAACATATAACCAAACCTACGTTCCTTTATGTTCTTTTATCTTTATATTAGATTGCTAGTTTGTTCAGGTTAAGAAACTTAGGCAATCAATTCTTTTTTTAATTGATTTATTTCAATTTCAATCTTTAACATTTAATTTATTTGAAATTAGTCTTTCTATTTTTTTTCCCTTTCTTTTCTATTTGGTTATCCTAAACTTGTGTCCATGGTTGCAGAATTTGCAAGTAAACCTGGATTAATTCATATTTGTTTTTTATTGTTATGGAGTTAGTATCGAATTCATGACCAGATCCATCATTTTCAAAAGTTATTGCGGATCAACTTTTTTAGGTTCTTTTTTAAATTGAATTATTTCAATTTCAACCTTCAATATTTGATATATTAGAAATTAATCTTTGTATTTTTTTCGTTTTCTTTCTATCCCAATTATTTGTTAGGTTGTTTTTTTTTTACAATTTTATTCTCTATGAGATTTTTTTTCCTATCAAATTTGATTCCTGTACTTTTTATTGTTGTCTTTTTTCCTTTGGTATATTTTTTAAATTGACATATTTTTCTTGATTTTGTCTTTTAAAATTAAATTAGCTGGGAATTAAACTTTTTGATTGAATCGGTTCAAGGATTTCATGATTTTCATAGTCATGAGTTTGCAGGTTAATCCGAGTTGACTTATATTTTTTTCCATTACTTTTTTAAATTAAATTTATTTTTATATTGAGTTTTTCGATAATTAAACTTCATAATTTTATTCAATTTGCTTTTGAACCCATCGTCCGGTATCACGACTACGTTAGAGATTTTGCATCTTAACTTTGTTAGGTTCGAATTGAGTTTTTTTTACCTTTTAAAATTATTATTTTTCTTAATTTTTATCCTTTAGTATTTTATTTGATAGATATTGAGCTTCATCTTTTTTCTTTTCATATTTGTTTTTAGAATTATCATGATTTCATTTGATTTCTTAGGAATTGGTTTTCAAACATAATATCCATTGTTGTAAAGTTTGCGAGTTAAACTAATTTAACTAAGATTTTTTTGTTGTTTATCTTGTTTTATTTTTTTATTTTTTCCCTTTAACATTGTATTGTTTCATAATCCAGGTTAGGCCAGATTGAGTTTTTTCATTTTTTTTGTTTTTATTTTTTATTATTGTATTTTTTAAATATATTATTTATATTATCAATTTAAACAATGTATCAGATTTTAGATTATTTTTTACATTAAAAATAAAATTATTTGACCGAAAGTGGATCTATTAGTGTAAACTAAAAGAAATAAACTTACTTAAATACAAAAAATTATAGGAGTAAAAGAGTAAAAAAATTAAATAAAAAAAAATTCATTACATATATAGATTTGAAATTCTGTTTAGCTTGGTAAGTTAAGCTAAAACTAGGCTCATCTAAGACTGGAATCAGATCAAATTAAAGGAAAAAAAAAATTGTTGTGTAACTTGATATGTTGATTGATTCATTATGAAATTCACAATGCACATCTCCACCAGGATATATCTCAAAAGTAAATTGAAGATTATCTAAAGATTCCTTATGTTTTGAAATAAATCCTGACTTTTGATAATTTTCACAAGCTTTGCAGAATGCATGTGAGTCCTTGAATACGGTAAGATTTTTGCAATTGTATTTCTTGATGAAGAATGACCTCCACATGTCTCAGAATGATAAAATTTAATGACACTACTTACCTCATTGTCAGGAATGTATCTATGAAATATTTGATCAGGACAATATTTTAATAAATAAAGGTCATCCTAATAAAAGTTTAATAAGGATTCGTTAGGAAATTAATCAATTAGTGTGATGTCGGATGTCGAATCTATTGTCACTCTTAACAAAAGATTTGTATCAACATTTTCAGTGCCTTTTTCATCGATGATTTTTTACTAAGAATAATTTGACACGATCAAAGAGTTGATGTCTTATCCCAAGTGCAGGAGTGTCAAAGTAATAAATAACCCGACAAGACCGGTGTCGAATCATAAGGAGGTTAACTATATAAATTATAAATAAAAACAACAACAATAACAACAACAATGATGATGGTGGTGAAGATGAGTTAAAGAGGACTTTGAGATGTAAGATTAATGTGAAGATTATACAATGATAAAAACAAATGTCAAGGTTAGAGTATACACTAATAGTATTAGAGATAAGTAAGGTATAAACTCTTTATTAATTATCAACATGATCATATTAATCATTTTATTTATATAACACCATACTTATAAATTTTATCAAGTATTCATGATGCTAACTTATGTTGACAACAAATCAAGTTCCTCTAATAATAACGATGTCGGCCGAATACTACGAAGGATCAAGTATTTGATGTACCAATTGTTATACAACATAAATCTAGATTAACCATTTAACAAGGTATTAAGAATTAATAAGATAAAAATGATAAGTTATGTTAATAGCAAATTGTTTAGGATATAAGCATTGAAGTCCATATTGAGTTTATATTATGCTTATCCCAACACCATTAGTGAAACCTTTTCACCTTGACATAATTAACTTAGCTAGACATTATGAAGAAGAAAAACTTAAAGAAACAATACATGAACATAAACATGATATAAGTTAACTAAGTATAGTAAAGGAAATGAAAAGCATGAACAATAGATTAATGAAAGCAAAACTTAAGCATTACAAAAATATAGAAAAAGAGAAAGCAAGAACATGATCTTGATATGGAAAACAAGATGCCCAAATGAATGGAAAATGCCTCCTTTTATAGGTTAAAATTCAAAACTATTCATGTGGTAATTGATAATTGATGTAGTGGCCAACTATTTGATTAGTGGACTTGGTGGACAACATCACTTAAGCACTTTGGATGGCTGAATTGACATTGATGCAATCAGACTTTGGCCAAGTGTTTTTCATGAAAGTTGTTGAAAATTGTCTTTTCCTCCCACCCATCAAATTTAAGATCATTTGGAGCACTATAGCTTGATATATGTCTAAAATACTGAGTAGTGCTGCTGGTGGACATGGTGGATAGCCCTCACACTCTTGTCTAAATAAAATCTCATTTCTACCATCTGAATTTGAGCTGGTCCTCTTCATGAAAGTTGTTGGAAATTGTCCTTTCCTTCCACCCACCAAATTTCAAATCATTGTGACTTCTGGAACTCTAGTTGTGGGTAAAACTCTTAGTGTTTGGGCTGGATTGCAAGACAGATTCAGACTTCTCTTTTATGGCCAAACTTTGAATTTGAAAATGGCAAATTTGGGTCTTTCCATACTATGAAAGTTGTAGGCCTATTTCTTATCTTTCTAGCCATATAAAATAATATGAAATCCAAGATCTATAGCTCTAGATATGATCCGATGACTGAACAGTGTTTGAATTTGAAGTGAATCGGCATCTCCTTCATAAGCTTAGCCTTTTCTTTGTCCTTTCACTTCCAATAGTTAATCATAATAATCAATCCTTTGAATTTGAGAATACCTACATTTAAAATAAGCATTTACCATAAATTAAAGGTATGTTATATTATCAAACTTGTTATTATAAAACATGTTCTAGTTAAGGAGTTATTGATATTTCAAGTGCAAAAATGACGATATAAAGCCTTAATAAAAATGCACTTTTAAGTACTAATCATAAATAATTGACAAATCTTCAAATTCATCCAACTCAATTTTACTCGAAGTAGATTCAAGTTTATCATAAACTAATTCTTCAATAAAATCTACCTCTTGTAAATCATTATCATCTCGAGGTTGCTTGAAAATGTTGAAAATATTCATCTTCAATGTCATGTTTCTAAATGATAGCTTTATTAGTCCATTCCTATAATTAATCAATGCATTAGAAGTTGCAAGAAACGGATGTCCTAAAATAACAGGAAATGAATTATATGCTTCAACAATTTATGTGTCCAGACAATAACATCCACAGGATAAATGAATTTATCGACTTGTACTAACACATCTTTAATTATTCCTCTAAACACTTTTACAGATCTATCAGCAACTAAAAGACTTAGAGAAGTTGGTTTTAACTCAGTTAAATTAAGACCCTGAAAGACTAAATATGGAAATAGATTCACTAGCTCCAAGATTAAGTAAAGCTCTTTGAATTTTATATTCTCTAATAAAGTAAGAAATTGCAGGACAACTATGATCTTTATATTTTAATACATTATTGTTATGAAAAATGACCCTTACTTGTTCGGCTAAAATGATTTTCTTTTTCATATTTAGTTTTCTCTTCACTGTGCACAAATCTTTTAAAAATTTAGCATAGGAAGGTATATGTTTAATAGCTTTCAGCAAAGGTATATTAATCTTTACTTATTTGAAAGTTTCAAAGATTTTAGAGTTATAATTGACTTTTCTTTGTTTGGTCATAGCATAAGGAAATGGAAGTGCTGACGGAGAATCAATCTTTTATTTGCAATGTTTAGATTCAACCCCTTCCTTATCCTTAGAGATTGACTCATCATCTTTCTCATAATGTTTAAGAGTGAGTTTTTCAATAACCTTATCACTGTGAAGAGTAATGACTTATTTGACTTGATCCATGTATTTGCTTCCAGAGCTAGTTGCATTTGAATTATATTGTCCTTTGGGATTTTGCTATGACTGAGATGGAAACTTACCTTTCTCTTGAAAACTAAGAGTCGATGTGAATTTTACAAGAGTATCTTTAAAATCTGTCATGTTTTGAGCAAGTTGAGTGTTGATTGTCTCTTGCTTTTCAATGAATGTATGCAATGTTTCCTCAAGATTTCTTCTAGGAGGGGGAGTGATTAGTACTTAAAAGGGTATTTTTATCAAGGTTTTATATCATCATTTTGCACTCGAAGTATCAATAACTCAACTAAAGCATGTTTTATAATAACATACCTAATAATATAAGATACCTTTAATTTATGGTAAATGTTCATTTTAAATGCAGGCCTATCATATAAATGAAAGGATTGATTGATGAATTTAAGAACTAAAATTAAAAGGACAAAGAGATGGCCAAACTTAGAAAAGAGATATCAGTGCAATCCAAACCGGAACACTATTCGGTAATTCGGTCATATCTAGAGCTATAGATCTTAGATTTAGGTCTACTTTATATGGATGGAAAGGTATGACATAGGCCTACAACTTTCATATGGAGTCCAAGATCTAAAAAAGTCATTTTTAAGTCCAAATTATAGCAATAACAAAGAAGCATGAATCTGTCTTCCAGCCCGTGCACTGTTTAGTATTTGGACCATATCTGGAGTTCTAGAAGTCCAAATGAGCTGAATGTTTTACACAAGAAAGCTGAGACAATTTCCTACAACTTTCATGTTTTCAAGTGGCTCCAATTTTGATGTTATCAATGACGTTTCGGGCAGACAAGAGAAGATAAAGATTGTCATCAAGTCAAGAGTTGGTCACCCACTCATCAATTAGTCATCAAATCAATAGTTCCCAATTTTGGCCTATAAAAGGATGCATTTGCCATGCATTTAGGCATCTTGGTTTCCAGATCAAGATCATGCTCTTGCTTTCTCTCTTTGTATTTTTTTGTATTGTGATTGATGCTTAAAAGTGTATTTTTATCAAGGTTTTATATCATCATTTTGCACTTGAAGTATCAATAACTCCTTAACTAAAGCATGTTTAATAATAATATATCTAATAATATAAGATACCTTTAATTTATGGTAAATGTTCATTTTAAATGCAGACCTATCATATAAATGAAAGGATTGATTGATGAATTTAAGAACTAAAATTGAAAGGACAAAGAGATGGCCAAACTTAGAAAAGAGATGTCGATGTAGTCCAAGTCAGAACACAGTTCAGTAATTGGATCATATCGACAGTTGTAGATCTCATATTTAGGTTTACTTTATATGGATGGAAAGATAAGACATAGGCCTACAACTTTCATATGGAGCCCAAGATCTAAAAAGGCCATTTTCAAGTCCAAATTATAGCAATAACAAAGAAGCCCAAATCTGTCTTCCAACCCGAGCACTGTTCAGTATTTGGCCCATATCTGGAGTTATAGAAGTCCAAATGAGCTGAATTGTTTACACAAGAAAGCTGAGACAATTTCCTACAACTTTCATGTTTTTAAGTGGCTCCAATTTTGACGTTATCAATGAAGTTTCAGGCAGACAAGAGAAGATAAGGATTGTCACCAAGTCAAGAGTTGGTCACCCACTCATCAATTAGTCATCAAATCAATAGTTCCCAATTTTGGCCTATAAAAGGAGGCATTTGCCATGTATTTAGGCATCTTGGTTTCCAGATCAAGATCATGCTCTTGCTTTCTCTCTTTGTATTTTTTGTAATGTTTATGCTTTGCTTTCATTAATATCAAGTTTATGCCTTTCATTTCCTTTCATTTTCTTAGTTAACCTTTATCTTATTTATGTTCTTATTTTGTTTATTTATTTTTCTTTCTTTCATTATGTCTAGCTAAGTTTATTATGTCAAGGTGAAAAGGTTACACTAATGGTGTAAGAATAAGTATAATGTAAACTTAATATGGACTTTAATGTTTGATACTAACATGTTTTGTATTTGTTATCTTGTTCACTCTTTAATACTTTGCTTATTAAATGACTAATCCTGATTTATGTTGTATAACACTTGGTACAACAAATGCTTGGCACTTTCATAGTTCATACTGCATAGTATAACCGACACCTGAGCTATGAAAGGAACTTGATTTGTTGTTAACATAAATTATAATCATGAATGTTTGACGAGATTTACAAGTATTAGCATTAATTGAATAAGATGACTAATGTAATCATGTTAAAAATCTATAATCAGATTGGAACCTCCTTTGTGTGTGGTTTTCAATTGAATAATAAGAGTTTATACTATACTTGTTTGACATACCATTAGTGGAACCTCTAACCTTGACATTTGTTATTATCATCGTTTAATCTTTACATTAATATTCCATCTCCAAGTTCTCATCTTCTTCTTCTTCTTCTCTTTCTTTATTACTACTACTACTACTACTTGTATTATTATTATTATTATTATTATTATTGTTGTTGTTGTTGTTGTTGTTATTGTTGTTATTGTTGTTATTGCTATTGTTGTTGTTTATAATTTGTACAATTAACCTCCTTGTGGTTCGACCCCGGTCTTGCCGGGTTATTTATTACTTCGATACTCCTACACTTGGGAGAAGACATCAATCTTTTAGTCGTGTCAAGTTTTTGGCGCCGTTGTTGGGGAGGTAAGTTTTGTATAAATTATAATATTTATTTTATTTCCTCTTTTCACTTTTCTTGTATATAACTTTGTTTCTTTTCTCTTGTTTCTTCTTCTTTTGTTTTGTTTTTCCTTTTATTCTATTCCTACATGTGCATCAGAGTGTTGTCACGTACATCAAGTGGTAGACTTTGTAGGGTATCCTCATCATTTTCAGAAAATATAGCCAAAGAAGATAATTAATCACTTCATAATGAGAATAATGAGAATAACCGCACTAGAACACTTAGAGACCACATGAATCCCACAAGAACAAGTGCACCATCATGCATAGTTTTTCCTCCCGATGCATCTCATTTTAATTTTAAGCCAAACATTATTCAACTTTTACCTTCTTTTTATGGCTTAGAATTGAAAAATCTATACTTGCATTTAAGGGAATTTGAGGAGGTCTGCAACACATATAATAATTTAAATTGTAGCATGAATACCATCAGATTAAAGCTTTTTCCTTTTTCATTAAAAGATAAAGCTAAAACATGGCTATAAAATTTGAGACCAGGATCCATTCGTGCTTGGGATGAAATGCAACAACACTTTTTAAAAAAGTTTTTCCCATCTCATAGAACAAACTCTTTCAAAAGACAAATCACCACTTTCACTCAAAAACCAGGAGAAACATTTTACCAATGTTGGGATAGGTATCGAGACTTGCTTAGTACTTGCCCTCATCATGATTTTGAAATATGGAGATTGGTTTCATATTTTTATGAAGGGTTAACACCTAGAGATAGGCAAATGGTTGAATTGATGTGCAATGGAACTTTTGAAGATAAAGATCCTGATGAAGCAATGGAGTACTTAGACTTGTTAGCTGAAAATGCTCAAAATTGGAACACCGCGGGTACTTATGAGGCACCAAGTAAAACTCAACCTCATACATCTAGTGGAGGTATGTACAACCTTAGGGAAGATCATGACCTTCAAGCCAAGTTTGCATCTTTAGCTAGAAAAGTCGAGGCACTAGAATTGAAAAAGAGTGGTCAATTAAAATCTATTGAAAACATTGTGTGTCAAATATGTGAAACAAATGAATACTCAACCAATAATTGTCCAACCTTGCTTTCTTTTAAGGAATGTCTCTATGAACAAACCCATGCTTTAAATAGTTTTCAAAGGGCCAACCACAACCCATACTCGCAAACATACAACCCTGGTTGGAAAAATCACCTAAATTTCAGTTGGAAGAGTGATAATGCATAAACTTCACCACCACAGTTTCAAGCACACCATAATTTCCAAAACTCTTATGGATATGCACCTTCTTATGCTCTACCTCTTAAAAGTAATTTTGAGGAAACTTTGTATGCATTCATTGAAAAGGAAGAGACAATCAACACTCAACTTGCTCAAAACATGATAGATTTTAAAGACACTCTTGCAAAATTCACATCTGCTCTCAGTTTTCAAGAGCAAGGTAAGTTTCCATCTCAACCACAGCAAAATCACAAGGGGAAATACATTGCAAATGCAAGTAGTTCTGGAAGTCAACACATGGATCAAGTCAAATCAGTCATCACTCTTCGTAGTGGTAAGGTTATTCAAAAACCAATTCTTGAACCTTGTGAGAAAGACGATAAGTCAATCTCTAAGGGTAAGGAAGGGATTGAATTTGAACATTGCAAAGAAACGACTGATTCACCGCTAGCACTTCCATTTCCTCATGCCATGACCAATCAGGAAGAAATTGAGGATGAAAAAGGCACCAAAAATGTTGATGCGGATCTTTTATCAAAAGTGGCAACAGATTCGACACCTGAAATCACATCAATCGATGATTACTTTCCCGATGAATCCTTACTTTCTCTTAGTTCAATGCCTTGGTTTGTTAAAAATATCAATTTTCTTGCTTCAGGATTTTTGCCAGATCACTAGAGTACCGAAGACAAAAGAAAATTTTTGAGCAACATGTAAAATTTTTATTAGGATGACCTTTACTTATTCAATTATTGTCCAGATCAAATATTTCAAAGATACATTCTCGACAATGAGGTAAGTAATATCATTAAATTTTGTCACTCTAAGGCACGTGGGGATCATTTCTCATCAAAAAAGAGAACTATAGAAATATTACAAAATGGATTTTATTGGCCCACCATATTCAAGGAGTCACATGCATTCCGCAAAACCTGTGAAAATTGTCAAAAAGTGGGATTTATTTCAAGACACAGAGAGTCTTTAGATAATCTTCTATTGACTCTTAAGTCTCATCTTAGTCGAGATAAGCATCGTGCAATTCATGACTTATGAATCCATTTTCATAAAGAACATACTTGACATAGTCTTGGGAATCTGATTAAAAAAGACCATGTTTGCCAGTTTTTAAGAAAACTGGATGGGAAACCTATCCTTGACCCATAAAGGGCGTTTAAGCCGTTCTTGGACGTAAAACCAAGGGAAGATGTGAGCCACAATCACAACTACCTGTACATGCACATGTTTTTTTTAAAATAAATAAATAAATAAATAAAGAGAGAGAGAGAGAGAGAGCATGTAAGACTCCAGCTGACCTACATATAGGTGGTATGATTGCCTTTTTAATTTCTCTTCTATAAAATCCTTTCTTCCTTCCTTTCATTTCTACTCAACCCATACGTTCAAAAAATTTAGAAGTGTGTAGAAATGGCAAGTTAAATATTTGTGTTTTCAGTGGATTTAGTCCTAGAAAAGAAAAGGAGTTTTTAGAATCAGCAAATCATCTTGGTCAGGTGCTAGCTGAGAGAAAGATTCATTTAGTGTATGGGGGAGGCAGTCTTGGGTTAATGGGAGGTGTGTCAATAGCCGCATTTTTAAGAGGTAGTCAAGTTTTGGGGGTCGTCCCCGAAGCTTTAGCACAAGGGGACATCATTGGAAAAACAATTAGAGAGGAACTAAAGGTCTCCACAATGTCGGCTCGAATGAATGCAATGTTTAACCATGCTGATGTCTTCATTGCTTTACCAGGTGGTATAGGCACATTGGAAGAGATCTTTCATATTTCCTCTTGGGCCCAACTACACATTCACCATAAACCCATAGGTTTGTTAAATGCTAATGGTTATTATGATAAGTTGTTGTCTTTTCTTGATCATGCTGTGGAACATGAATTTCTAACATCTTCTGCAAGACAAATCATAATCTCTGCTGCTATTGCTGAACAATTGATTGATCAACTACAATATTTCATTCCTGTGATTGATCCCTCCATGAGTCGTATAAATTGGTCATCTAAGAAAAGCCGTAAAAAGCTTACATTAGATTTGAGCCTTCATTTGTGAATCTTTGTGTCTTTTGGTTTTATTATTATGTTTTGTTGTTTCTTATATTTGTTTCAGTGTGTTTTAGGTTTGTCAGTGTTCGTTATTTCAGGTGATATCTTCTCTACTCTATCTTTCTACCTTAGAACATTGAGGACAATGTCTTGTTTTAGTTGGGAGGAGAGGGTAGTAGCTAAAAAAAAAAATTAAATATGTTTTCTATTTCATAAAGCATGTGCAAAATTGTTGTTACTATGATGGAAGAGTAAGAAGAACTTTTTATGACTCTTGAGACGCATCTTAGTAACCATTCCTAATAAGGACAAAGAGATGGCCAAACTTAGAAAAGAGATGTCGGTGCAATCCAAACTGGAACACTTTTCTGTAATTGGGTCATATCTAGAGCTGTAGATCTCAGATTTAGGTCTACTTTATATGGATGGAAAGGTAAGACATAGGCCTACAACGTTTATATGGAGACCAAGATTTAAAAAGGCCATTTTCAAGTCCAAATTATAGCAATAACAAAGAAGCCCGAATCTGTCTTCCAACCCGAGCACTGTTCAGTATTTGGCCCATATCTGGAGTTATAGAAGTCCAAATGAGTTGAATTGTTTACACAAGAAATCTGAGACAATTTCCTACAACTTTCATGTTTTTAAGTGGCTCCAATTTTGACGTTATCAATGAAGTTTCGGGCAAACAAGAGAAGATAAGGATTGTCACCAAGTCAAGAGTTGGTCACCCACTCATCAATTAGTCATCAAATCAATAGTTCCCAATTTTGGCCTATAAAAGGAGGCATTTTCCATGCATTTAGGTATCTTGGTCTCCAGATCAAGATCATGCTTTTGCTTTCTCTCTTTGTATTTTTTTGTATTGCTTATGCTTTGCTTTCATTAATATCAAGTTTATGCCTTTCATTTCCTTTCCTTTACTTAGTTAACTTTTATCTTGTTTATGTTTTGTTTTGTTTATTTATTTTTCTTTTGTTTATTATGTTTAGCTAAGTTTATTATGTCAAGATGAAAAGGTTACACTTATGGTGTAAGAATAAGTATAGTGTAAACTCAATATGGACTTTAATGTTTGATACTAACATGTTTTGTATTTGTTATCTTGTTCACTCTTTAATACTTTGCTTGTTAAATAATTAATCTTGATTTATGTTGTATAACACTTGGTGCAACAAATACTTGGCACTCTCATAGCCCATAATGTATGGTATAACCAACACCTGAGTTATGAAAGGAACTTGATTTGTTGTTAACATAAGTTATAATCATGAATGCTTGACGAGATTTACAAGTATTAGCATTAATTGAATAAGATGACTAATGTAATCATGTTGAAAATCTATAATCAGATTGGAACCTCTTTTGTGTGTGGTTTCCAATTGACTAATAAGAGTTTATACTATACTTGTTTGACATACCATTAGTGGATCCTCTAACCTTGACATTTATTGTTATCGTTGTTAAATCTTTACGTCAATATTCCATCTCAAAGTTCTAATCTTCTTCTTCTTCTTCTCCTTCTTTTTCTTTATTATTATTATTATTATTATTATTATTATTATTATTACTATTATTATTATTATTATTATTATTATTATTATTATTATTATTATTATTATTGTTATTACTATTATTGTTATTGTTGTTTTATTATTGTTATTTATAACTTGTACAATTAACCTCCCTGTGGTTCGACCCCGGTCTTGCCGGGTTATTTATTACTTCAACACTCCTGCACTTGGGAGAAGACATCAATCTTTTAGTCGTGTCAGGGAGCATAAGGAGGTACATATCCTAGAGAATTTTAGAAATTATAGTATGCTTGAAATGGTGGTTGTGAAGTTTATGCATTATTATTATCACTCTTGCAACTGAAATTTGGGTGATTTCTCCAACCAGGGTTGTATGTTTATTAGTATAGGTTATGATTGGGCCTATAAAAACTGTTTAAAGTATGAGCTTATTCATGGATTCATGGAGACATTTCTTAAAAGAAGGCAATGTTGAACAATCATTGGTTGAATGTTTATTGGTTTCACAGATTTGACACACAATGTCTTAGATAAATTTTAATTAACCATTATTTTTCAATTCTAATGCTTTGAATTTTCTAGCTAAAGATGCAAACTTGGCTTGGAAGTCATAATCATCCCTAAGGTTGTACATTCCTCTACTAGATGAATAAGGTTGGGTTTTACTTAGTGCCTTACAAGTGTCTGCAGTGTCTCAATTTTGAGCATTTTCAACTAGCAAGTCTAGGTACTTCCTTGCTTCATTAAGGTCTTTATCTTCAAAAGTTCCAATACACATCAATTCAACCATTTGCCCATCTTAAGGTGTTAACCCTTCATAAAAAAGTGATACCAATCTTTATGTTTCAAAACCATGATGAGGACAAGTATCAAGCAAGTTTCAATACCTATTCCAATGTTGGTAAAATATTTCTCTTGATTTTTAAGTGAAAATGATGAATTATCTTTTAAAAATGTTTGTTTTATGAGATGGGAAAAAGTTCTTTAAAAATTATTGTTGCATTTCATTCCAAGCATGAATGGATCCTGATTTAAGATTTTGTAGTCGTGTTTTAGCTTTATCTTTTAATGAAAAAGGAAAAAGTTTTAATTTGATTGTGTTCATACTACAATTTAAGTTATTATAAGTGTTACAAACCTCCTCAAATTCTCTTAAATGCAAATATTGATTTTCTAAATCTAAGTTATGAAAAGAAGTTAAAAGTTAAATAATATCTGGCTTAAAATTGAAATGAGATGTATAGGAGGGAAGACTATGCATAAGGATGCACTTGTTCTTATAGGATTCATATGGTCTTTAAATGTTCTAACATGGTTATTCACATTATGAAGCGACTAGTTATCTTCTTCGGTTATATTTTCTGAAAATGATGAGGATACCTTACAAAGTCTAGTACTTAATATACGAGACCAAACTCTTATGCACGCGTAGAAAGAGAATAAAAGGAAGAAGAAAACAAAATAAAAAAACAAAGTTAGACACAAGAAAAGACAAAAAACAAAATAAAATAAATATTATAATTTATACAAGAATTTACCTCCCCAGCAACGACACCAAAAACTTGACATGACTAAAAGATTGATTTCTTCTCCCAAGTGTAGGAGTGTTGAAGTAATAAATAACCTGATAGGACTGGGGTCGAACCACAGGGAGTTTAACTATATAAATTATAAATAATAATAATAATAATAATAATAAGTTAAATTATAAATAATAATAATAATAATAATAAGTATAAGTATAAGTTAAAGAGGACTTTGAGATGTAAAATTAATATAAGGATTAAACAAGGATAAAATAATTGTCAAGGTTAAAGGATCCACTAATGGTATTTCAAATAAGTATAATATAAACTCTTTTTATTACTCAACTGGAAATGACATACAAAGAAAGTTCCAATCGGATTATAAATTGTTAACATTATTTCATTAGTTATCTTATTCGAATAATGCTAATACTTATAAATGTTGTCATGTATTCATGATTATAATTTATATTAACAACAAATCAAGTTCCTTTCATAGCACAAGTGTCGGTTATACCATACGGTTAGGCTATAAAAGTGCCAAGTATTTATTGTACCAAGTGTTATATAACACAAATCTAGATTAACCATTTAACAAGTAAAATAAAAGTGAACAAGATAACAAATACAAAACATGTTAGTATCAAACATTATGGTCCATGTTGAGTTTATACTATACTTATTCTTACACCATTAATGTAACTTTTTTACCTTAACATAATAAACTTAACTAAATATAATAAAAGAGAGAAACATGAATAAACAAGATAAGAACATAAATAAAATAAAAATTAACTAAGTAAAGAAAAGGAAATGAGAAGCATAAACAACAAATTAATATAAGTAAAGCAAAACTTAAGCATTACAATAAAGAGAGAGTAAGAACATGATCTTGATCTGAAAACCAAGATGTCTAAATACATAGAAAATGCCTCTTTTTATGGGCCAAAATTGAAAACTATTAATTTTTGACTAATTGTTAAGTGGGTGACCACTTCTTGACTTGGTAACAATTCTTATTTTTATGTCTAAACAAAACGTCATTGCTAACATCAGAATTTGGATAAATTTGAATCATGAAAGTTCTAGGAAATGGTCTCAGTTTTCTAGAAAAAAAATAAAGGTCATTTGGACTTCTAGAACTCGAGATATAGGCTGAACAATGAAAAGTGTCTGGACTGTAGGACAGATTTTGACTTCTCCGTTGTTGCTAAGATTTGGACTTGAAAACAGCTTTTTTAAATCTTGAACTCCCATGAAAAGTTTAGGCTTATGTCTTAACTTTCCATCTGTATAAAGCAGACCTAAATCCAAATTCTACAGCTCTAGATATAATCCAATAACTGAATAGTGTTTAAGTTTGGAATGAACTAACAGCTCTTTTCTAAGCTTGGCTCTCTTCTTGTCTTCTAAATTTCAGAAGTTAAATTCATTAATCAATCCTTTCATTTATGTCTAGGCCTGCATTTAAGATGAACATTTACCATAAATTAAAAATATCTTATAGTATTAGACATGATATTATAAAACATGCTCTAGTTAAGGAGTTATTAATATTTCAAGTGCAAAATGATTATATAAAATCTTGATAAGAATACACTTTCAAGTACTAATCAAGTGTTAAACAAATTTATACAAAAATAGATGTTTTTTAAGATGTGAAAGAATAAATTTAAAAAGGTTATAAGAAAAATTTAAATTACACCTAAATATATGAGTTATGATGTTATTATACTAACATAATTAAAAAATAACATAAGCGAAACAAGTTTGAATTAGTTGAATTAGACCCGTTACAACAAGTTTCAATACCAAATCTAGTTCTTATAGTGAAAAAATTCCAAATGACCTCAAATTTTATATGCTAAGCAATTATAACCTTAAAAGATAGTATATAAAATTGGAGAATTTTATGAATTTATTTGACTTGAAATTCTCTTATGATATGCATCCAACTTATTACAACAAGTGTTAATCCTACCCTTAGTTACTATAGCAAACAATCCTTAAATGGGCACGGGCTTTATATGGGTTGTGATTAGGACTCCTAGAAACAATATACAAAATTTGAGAATTTTATAAATTGGTTTGGTCCAAATTCTCCCTTATTTGTGTATTATTTTAGTTTCAACAAAAATAACTTTTGAACATTTTTTTTTTTTACTCTTTATGCTACTAATGTATTATGAAACCACAACAAACTAAAATAACACCTTTTTTTTTAAAGAAACCCTAGACCCAAAATATTAAGCTTTAGACATGAAATAATCAAAAACCAAATCATACTAACAAGAAGAAAATAAAGGATATAACTTGATACTAACTGATATAGACCTCTTGATCACGTGATCGAGCGACCCCTAATGAAATAGATAAAAACCTGAAAAACAAAAAATCAGTTTTAAAATAACCTTCACCTGGAGCTAACTCTATACCTAAGAACTAAAGGTATTGAAAAAAGACTTGGGCCTCGAGATAACCTTGTATCAAAGAACTCTAAATGACACTACGAAACTAGTTAATCTTCGATGAGTTAGTGTATGCTATTTTTCTTTATAAAGAAACTTTTTTTTTCACAAACAAACAAAAAAAATCTTATATTTATTCTTTAGCTTGTTGCCCAAGTTTGCAACTAAAAAAAAAATATAATATAGTTTTCTTTAACTAATTCTCATTTATTTTTAACAGATTTCAGTCCTTACTTAAAACATGTCATTCTCTCTTGTTTCCATATTGAGATATCTAGTTTTCATCTCAACTTGAATCATAAAAAATCCCACCTATTGCTTCAGATATGTCCTAAAAAGTACAAGAAATTCTAGTTTGGTAGATTTGATAAAATTTATCTAGTAACTTTGACCATTTAAAATAATATGTTCTCAAACTCCATTTTACCTAGAAGTTTACCACAATATAACTCTATATGTTTAATATCTCCCTATAAAATTTTAACTCAATTTAATGTATAGTTTAAGAGATATGACTGATCTCACAAAAATGGTTAGTAGAGATTTTAAAGGGAAGTTCAGGCATGTCATGGTTCTTATAATCATGGTCAAGCAACCCCCCTAGATAGTAGATACAACCCAAAAAACCAAAAATTAGGTTTGATAGAACCTAACCTAGAGATAACTATATATCTAAGAATCAAATGTATTGGAAAAGGATTTTGACCTAAAGATAACATTATATCTAAGAAACCTACATATATGAATTACATTATGAAGCTAGTTAATTTTTAATAAGTCAGTGTATGATATTTTTCCCTACAAAGAAAGGTTGTTTTACCACCAACAAATAAAAAGAAAACTCATATTTATTCTTCAACTTATTGCCAAAATTTACAACTTAACAAAACATAATATAGTCTTCTCTAACTAATCCTAATTGATCCATTTTGAGTTGCAAGTTAATGAGCCTAAACTAGTAATAAACTAATATGAGTCCAATGATAAAATAAACCCTTAAAAATATCTAATAGGACAAAACAAACCCAATTTAAAAATAATTATTCAACATGAAATAAACAAATTAGAATAATAAAATCAATGTCTTCATTCTAAAACTCTTTTATGTTGCTCAAATCTCCAATTCTTGCATATTCTTAGCAAGTATTGGTCTTGAATTCAAACATGTCATTCTCTATCGTATGAATGATGTACTAGACTTAAATTATATGGATGGAAATATTAAGATGTATAGTTTCCATCCCAACTTGAATCTAAAAAAACCCCACCTATAGCTCTAGATATGTCTTAAATAGTATATAAGAGTCTAGCTTGATAAATTTGACAAGATATTTCTAGTCACTTTGATCCTTTGAAATAATATGTTCTTAAATTTCATTTAACTTAAAATGAAATCATAATATAGCTCCATGTGTCTAGTATCTCCTAGTAAAATTTCAACTCGATTCAATATATGGTTTGAAAAATATTACTGACGTCGTAAAATGAGTAAGCATATATTTTATGGGCAAATTTAGACTTGACTTGGGTCGTATCATCATGGTCAAGTAACCATCAATGAAATAGTTAACAACCAGGAAAGCCAAAAATCAGGTTTGATAGAACCCTAACTCAGAGGTGTACCTATACCTAAGAACCAAAGGTATTGAAAAAGAGTTAAACCAAAAAATAACCTTATATCTAAGAATTTTAAGTCTATGAATGATGATATAAAGTTAGTTAGTCTTTGATAAGTCATTGTACGATCTTTGTCCCTGCAAAGAAAGGTTGTTTTAGTATAAACAAACAAAAAGAGAAATCATGTTTATTCATGGTCTCAATCTCATTAGTAGCTTTCATAACCATGAATCTTTTGTTTGGATATTATGAAGCAATATGAGCGCAACCAAAACAACAAAACCATTTAATGTCTTGGCTATGAGAAGTAGGAGTAATATTGTTACCTTTAATAATGACCGAGGTGTCTTTCTTTTGTTTAAGGTATTCAACCTTAGCCTCCTTATTCAGCCATGATGATCCTCGGTGTTAGCCATCCAATTGGATTCCCAATGTGTAAAAAGGCCTAATGGTTGGATTTGCCAAATGGTTCCCTTATGTTTAAGCTATTTCTCTACCTACACGACTATATCCACCATCTCCTCTAACTACATATCATTATTCAACTCCATAATATAAGTTATATCATGATTAAAGCCATTTATAAATATATTCATAGTAGCTTCTCTATCCTCTTGAACATTAGCTTGAATTATAGCAATTTCCATCTCCTTGAAGTACTCATCAACACTCTTTGTAACTTGACTCAAACTCTACAACCCTTAATACAATTCTCTATAATAATGGCTAGACAGAAATCTCTTCCTCATAAGGTATTTCATCTCATCTTAAGTATCAACTTGCCTCTCATAAATCCTTATGTGGTTTATCACCAATTGATCCCGCCATATGATGGCATAGTTAGTAAAAATAATCACAATAAGCTTGACTTTTTCACATTGGATAATTAAGACACTAAACAATCCACTCCACTTTCTTCTTTCATTCTAAATACACTTTTGGATTATTCTTCCCCTGAAAGACTAGTATTTTAACTTAATTGTACCCAAATTTCTACCAAACTGAGCATTATAGTCTTGTTACCTATAATCACCCTTCTAGCCAAAATTATCATCATATTTTTCCCCTCCAAACTGAATATTCCGCTACTATCCAAAACATTCCCCGTGTCCCCAGGACATATTTTGAAAATCAACATCGCTTATATCTACATTATCAGCCACAAACTCATCCATATCAGTGTTAACTCACATAACAATCCTTCTAAAATTAAATTCTCTTCGCTCAGGCTATTTTAAACCCAACCATGATCATTAGCACATTGCATATCCAACCTATCTCCAAATTCTTTGGTCATCTTATCATTTTACAGATTCATAATGCGTAATGGAGTTACAATTTCATTATCATCTTTATATGGTGTCATGTTGTTGTTTAACTTTATCAACTTTGAATATAAAAGTTGGTTACTTGATAAGAAATATGCATACCTCATCCACTCTCTCAAATGTTCACGCTCCTCTTATTTTCACTCAAATATGCTTGCCACACCTTTTTCCATTCAATTCACCTTTCTTCAGCTACTATAGAACCAAAATTAACACCAAATATAACACCCTTAACAGCGTATCCAAATATATGTATATGACTAAAGAAGTAAGAAAAATATGAAAACAAGCAAATATAAAACTACGATTATAATATCACGAGTAACAAGCAAATTTGTGCGAAAAATAGATTTTTTAATGATGTTATTATATTGTCATAATTGAAAATAATAGAAGCGAAACAACTTTGAAATATTGACGCGAATTAGACTCATTACGACAAGTTTTCAATCCACAATTTAGCCCCTATAGCAAACGAACTCCAAATGACCTTAAATTTGATTTAAAGTGCTAGTATAACCTTCAAACACAATATATAAAATTGAATAATTTTCTAAATTTTTTTGACCCAAAATTCCCTTCTAATACAAACTTGACCTATTACAATAAGTTTTAATCCCGACTTTGTTTACTACATCAATAACTCTCCAAATGATTTCATATTTTATATAGGGTTTGATTAGGAATCCTAAAACCAGCATATACAATATGAGAATTTTCTAAATTGTTTTGATCCAAATTCTACCTTATTTGTGTATTATAGTAGATTCGATAAGAGTGACTTTTGGACGTTCTTTTCCTTCTTTTCTTTTTTTTTTTACTTTTTATATCCCAAACAGTACATGAAGATCCAGTCTAGTAGATTTGATAAAATTCATCTAGTAACTTTTACCCTATAAAATAATTTCTCAAACATCATTTAACTCGAAATTTACCATAATATAGGTTCATGTGTCTAGTATCTTCCTATAAAATGTTAGCTCGATCTGATGTATGGTTGAGAGATATGTCCAATCTTGTAAAACTTGTCAGCAAATATTTTAATACTAAATTCAAACTTGACTTGGTTCCTATCACCTGAAAAGAAAAGGGGAGCAAGATTGGCAATACTCCTTTTATTTTTATTTTTTAGATATTTTAGGAACACTAGAATATGGGTGTCTTTGTTAATTTTCAAATCACATCAACACAATATTAGAGAATAACAAGAGTGAATGTTATATAAACAAAAAATAAAAATAAAAACAATAAGTGAAATTCTTGTACAAATATATGTGGCAATGTTTTTTTATGAAGAACAATCTTTTAAAGTTTATTAGACCTACACCTTATTATTTATATTTATAAATTGAGTTATGAAAACTGTTTGTAAAATATTTTTTAAGTTAATTTTCAAGTCAATGTGTATAAAGATGTTTTAAAAATGTATTTTCATATTAATGTAATATATTCAAAGTAATTTCATAATATTTTTTTAATTCTAATTTTTTTTTTTAAATAAAAGCTATTTAAGACCGAATAATAAAAGGGAAGGTATCTTGAATAATAAAAACTATAAAGAGTGTTTTGGGAACTTAGTATAGTTAAAAAAAAATAGTAAAATAACATAAGCAAAAGAATATTTTGGGATCTAGCACACTTATTGAAGTTGTTATTGGCATATGCGACACTCAAGTCGTATATATCATTTGCAACTCGGTTATCATAGATCCTATCTACGACACTCGAGTCAAGGGTATCATTTGCGACTTGATTATCACAGACCATATCTATGACTCGAGTGTCGTTGATGCTAATAGCAACATTCAAGTTGTAGATAGGATCTGCAACTCTTGTAACAAACTCATCCTAAAACAATCTCTTTTGCCATTAACTCTCTACCATTTGCATCTTGGTTATCACTGATTGTGCATCAAAAGTGTCATTAAGTCTCTTGTTTTACATATGTATTTATTGTTTTTATTTGGTTGTTTTTATAATAATTGATGTATTTTTTAGTAATGAAGTTTGTTTTAATGTTTCAATAGGTTTTTGGAGCTTAAATGAATTAATTCAGAAAATTCAACGTTGGAATTCAGAACAAAGAATTGGACATTTAGTTGAAGATTGAAGCAAATCTTGGTTCAAATAAGTGCTCCAAATTTGTCCCAAAAATCAATTCTATTCCAATTCTAGAAAAGAATATCATATGATTTATTTCAAGCCCAAACTTGCCTTATGTTGTGTGCAAACTTCAACCATTAAACACTCAAGGTTTCAATGTCAATCTTAGCCCAAATAATAAGTACATTTGTATACTTATTTGATGCTCAAATTCAGCCCAAAATCAGCCCCAAATCAACCCTAAATCAACCCCAAATCAACCTTCAAATCAACCCAAACACAATCCATGATCTTACATGTCCACACAACAAATAACAATTGATTTATTTTGGGTAATCCATTGATCCAAGAAGGCAAGCACATGGATGGAAAGCTAGAGGGGATATTTTAACATTATTTTGGGTCAAAAAGAAGAAGGAGACACCTCATAAATGAGGAAGAAAAACGTGCACCAAAGTAGTTGTAAAGCTGTCTTGATTTGATTTTTCAGAACACCTTTCGGTGTTTTGCCTATAACTTTTGACTCAGGTGTCCAAATGAGTTGTTCTTTAATGATCTGGAAAGGTGACAGAATTTACTATAAATATGTCTCTAATAGACTTCTCTAAAGACAGCTTCTAAGAGGGTCGAATTGCTGTCCAAAGTTAGAGTCAGATTTGTGTCCGAATTTTTTCTGAAATTGTATTGCGTTCTTCTTTATAGATTTTGTTTCTTTAGTTTGTAAAACTTATTATTTCAGTTGGATTCAAGTTCTTTCATGTTTATTGAAGTGTTCTTATATATAATCATGGTTGGCTAAACTCTTTCTTGGATCCAAATCAAGGATAATGGTGATTGAGGTGAGTTCTTTAGGATATGAATGAATCCTAATGTTTATCTTCTTATTTTCTTCATGAATGATTTATTATTGTAAAGAAATTTTAGAAATCATTTAGGTAATGTTATAATCTTGAATTTTTATGCACAAACTTTAGTTTTGGCATAGAGATTGCTTGATTCAATGTCTTACTTAATATGAAAGTACTTGTTCATTCTTAAGCAATAATCAATCTTCATCTTTCTAATCTTCATTGTAATATCTTCCGATCTAATATCACCATCGTTGATATTAGGTTGAGTTATCTTATATATGTTGAATAAATCACCAATACATCACCATTAAAATTGATTTGGACCAAGACTTACTTTTTTTTGTCATTTAAAATCTATTTACATTTTTTTTTATCTTTAAAAACAAATCCATCAATTATTTTCAACCAAGTTATTGTTAATTTAATTTCTCTTGAGTTTTTTTTGTTACTTAGCTTAATTTACAGATCTAGCTCTTTGTGGATATGACCTCGATCTTACCGAGTTAATTGCTACATCGCACACTCGTGCACTTGCGAGTTAAAACAAGCCCATCATAAAAAGCGGTCAAGCAATCACAGATCCTATTTGTGACACTCGAGTCATAGATATCATTTGCGACTTGATTATCACAGATCATATCTATGACTTGAGTGTCACAGATGTCAATAACAACATTTGAGTCGTAGATAGGATCTGCGATTTTTGTAACAAACTCATCTTAAAACAATCTCTTTTGCCATTAACTCTCTACCTAAAAAAACAACAATATGCATAATTTAAATAATTATTTCTCCAGCATCAAAACATAATTCACATAAGCAGTACATAAACATCTTCAATCGTAAATAAAAAAATTAGATCAACGATTAACATCACATAATTTTCATAACATATAATAACCTGTAACTATATTTAATAATCTCCCCAGCTTGAAAGGGCTTGGAGCAATCATAGATGGGTATGGAGCATCACCCCAACTCATCCAACTTAAAGTCATGTCAATATTTTCCATGTAAGTGTGAGGACAACCAATATCATCTCAGCTTAAAGATAGACCTAGGATGCTCATGGATAGGCTTAGGACATTCGATAATAAGCTCAAAGCAAGGTATTCATCATTTAACTTCCATTACTCTATCCAAGTAAATAAACTCTCATTAAATTTATATATATCTACTTTATATTGTTGAAACAAGATATTAATAAATCTTCTGTTTTTATGTGCTCAATGTATGAAAACATAGATGATGGGGCTTTTATTAGAAGAAAATAATATTATGTTCTAATGTTTAAGGTAAATGTTCTTAGGTTGGGATTATTATTATGTTTTTTTATATACATATAACTTAAAACACAATGCATCTGTAACCTATATAATGAGCTTTCGGCTAATGACTCCTAGACTAGTTAGTCTTAGGGCATTAGGTGTTGAGACACCCCTTCGAGCTTAATAACTCGGATTACAGAAACTGATACATAGATAGTGCAATGTTTGATTCCCTTAAGCTTTTCTTCTCAACTCATGTAACAAGCGTTGGGCCAATAGCTACCAAGTCAATTGACTTTAGGGTATTAGGTATTAAAACACTCCTTTGGGCTTAATACCTCAAGTTAGGAAGGCTACGAAACCAAACGTATCTATGTTTTAATTTATTTTATTTTTTAATTACATTTATAATCATTATTTTTCTTTTTTTTCTTGTGTTTTTGTTTTTGTTTTTTTGCAAATTATTTATTATCCCTTTCCTTAGTTGTTACCTTTAACAGAAGAACATAAATAATGTAATAATCCAATATGCAACCCACAATCATATGTTAAAGTGTGTGTGTGAAAATGAAGGTTTAAAAATACTTATTTTAATGAGTATATGAGCAAAAGTAATAAATAATAATGCGAGAGTTTGTAAACCTGAATATTTCAAGAAGTATTATAATAGACCTTGTTAAGAATGTTTATTAGGATGCGTCTCAAGAGTCACTTTAACAAAAGAACTCCTTGACTCTACCATCATAGTAACAATGGTTTTGCAAATAGAAAACACAACTAGTAAAGTTTTTTTTAAAAAAAATATCAACTACTACCCCTTCCCCCTAACCAAAACGAAACATTCTCAATGTTCTAAGGTAGAAAGATAAAGTATAGAAGATATCACCTGAAACAACGAACACTAATAAACCTGAAACACACTTAAACAAAACAAAATAACAAAACAAGGTTTCACAAATGAAGGCTCAAATCTAATCTAAGCTTTTTATGGTTGTCCTTAGTTGATCAATTTATGCGACTCATGGAGGGATCAATTAGAGAAGTGAAAGGTTGTAGTTGGTCAATCAATTGTTCAGCAATAGCAGTAGAGATTATGATTTGTCGTGCTGAAGACGTTAGAAATTCCTGTTCCACAGCATGATCAAGAAAAGACAACAACTTATTATAATAACCATTAACATTTAACAAACCGATGGGCTTATGGTGAATGTGAAGTTGGGCCCAAAAGAAAATATGAAAGATCTCTTCCAATGTGCCCAAACCACTTGGCGAGGCAATGAAGGCATCAACATGTTTAAACATTGTATTCATTCGATTAAACATTGTGGAGAGCTGTAGTTCATCTCCAATTGTTGTTCCAATAATATCACCATGTGCTAAAGCTTTGGGGACAACCCCCAAAGCGTGACTACCTCCTAAAAATACAGCTATTGACACACCCCTTATTATCCCAAGGTTGCCTCCTCCATACACCAAATGAATCTTTCTTGCAACTAATACCTGACCAAGATGATTTGCTGATTCTAAAAACTCCTTTTCTTTCCCAAGACTAGATCCATCAAAAACACAAATATTTCGTATTTGATGACTTAAGGAACTTGCCATTTCTACACACTTTGATATCTGTGGAATGTATGGGTTGAGTAGAAATGAAGGGAATGAAGAGAAGAATTTATAGATGAGAAAGTGAAAATGCAATCATATCACCTATATATAGGCCAGCTGGAGTCTCTCTCTCTCTTTTATTATTATATTTAAAAAAAAAAAACATGTGTATGTACAAATAGTTAACATGTATTTGTAATTGTGGCTCACATCTTCTCTTGGTTTTATGTCCAAGAACGACTTAAACGCCCTTTATAGGTCGGGGATAGGCTTTCCATCCAGTTTTCTTAAAAACTGGCAAACAGGGTCTTTTTTATTCAGATTCTCAAGATAATGTCGAGCATGTTCTTTATAGAATTGTGGCTATAAATCATAGATTACACGATGAACATCTCCACTAAGGTGCGTCTCAAGAGTCAATAGAAGATTATCTAAAGACTGCTTACTCAGGCCACCTTTAATGAATTGTATTTTAACTTCACGGTTTACAGATACCATTCCTAAAGAACGACATTTTCTTACTTTATTGGAGAACATAAAATTGAAAGAGCCTTACTTGATCTTGGAGCCAGTGTAAATTTACTTCCATATTCAGTTTTTCAAAGTCTCAATCTAGGTGAGTTAAAACCAACTTCTATAACTCTTTTACTTGACGATAGATCTGTAAAAGTGCCTAGAGGAATAATTAAAGATGTGTTAATACAAGTCGATAAATTCATTTATCCTATGGATTTTATTGTCTTGGACACACAACCTGCTGAAGTATGTAATTTATTTCCTATTATTTTAGGATGTCTATTTCTTGCAACTTCTAATGCAATGATTAATTATAGGAATGGACTAATGAAGCTATCATTTGGAAATATGACATTGGAGATGAATAGTTTCAATATTTGCAGGCAACCTGGAAATGATAATGATTTACAAGAAGTGAATTTTACTAAAAAATTAATTCATGATCAATTTCAAACCACTTCCAGTGAAATTGAGATTGATGAATCTAATGATTTGCAAATGGTTTATTTTCAGGAAGAATCAAAGGCAAGTAATTAGAGACCATAAATTAAGGAATTTCCACCATGATTAATTAAATCCATACCTTCAAGTGTTCAACCACCCAAACCTAATTTGAAGTCGTTGCCATTTAATCTCAAATACTCATTTTTGGTAGAAAATGAAACTTTTTCAATAATAATCTCTTCCAAACTTAATGCACAACAAAAAGATAGTTATTACAAAATCTAAAAATGCACAAAAATACATTAGGATGGACCATAGCTGACATAAAAGGAATTAGTCCTTTGATTTGTACACATAGAATTTATTTGGAGAAAAATGCTAAACCTTCTAAGAAAATGCAATGAAGACTCAATCCTAATATAAAAGAAGTAATGAAAAATGAAGTCATTAAGCTTCTAGATAATGGAATCATTTATCCTATTTCTGACAGCAAATGGGTAAGTCCTACCCAAGTTGTACCCAAGAAGTTTGGAGTCACCATGATAATAAATGAGAACAATGAGTTAATTCTCACAAGGATTGTTATTGGTTGGCGCATGCGCATTGATTATAGGAAAATTAATTCAATGACTAGAAAATATCATTTTCCTTTACCTTTCATGGATCAAATCCTAGAAAGTTGCAGGTCATGAATTTTATTGTTTCCTAGATGGCTATTCATGTTATAATCAAATTGAAATTGCATTGGAAGATCAAGAGAAAACTACTTTCACATGTCCATTTGGTACTTTTGCATATCAAAGGATGCCTTTTGGATTCTGTAATGTACCAGCCATATTTCAAAGATGCATGCTTAGTATATTTAGTGATATGGTTGAACATTTTCTTGATATTTTTATGGATGATTTTTCTATTTTTGGTGATTCATTTGATGATTGTTTGACTAACTTAGAAAAGGCTTTGAGCAAGTGTAAAGAGAAGAATCGTGTACTAAATTGGGAAAAATATCACTTTATGGTAACAAATGGCATTGTACTTGGTCATATTATTTCATTAAAAGGAATTGAGGTTGACAAATCTAAAATCGAGTTAATTGTTAACTTGCCAACACCAAAATCTATTAAAGATGTTAGATCATTATTAGGACATGCTAGTTTTTATAAAAGGTTCATCAAAGATTTTAGTGTAATATCTAAGCCCTTAACTGACCTTCTAACAAAGGATAATATTTTTGAATGGACTGAACATTGTGCAGAAGCCTTTGTTAAACTTAAAAACTTGCTTACTTGTGCTCTTGTTATTCAACCTCCTGATTGGTCATTACCTTTTGAAATAATGTGTGACGCTAGTGATTATATCATAGGTGTTGTTTTGGGACAAAGAAAAGATAAGAAACCTTATGTGATTTACTATGTAAGTAAAACTTTAAATAGTGCTCAAATGAATTACACCACCACTGAAAAAGAATTACTTGCAGTAGTATTTACATGTGAAAAATTCAGGTCTTATCTTGTTGGCTCACCTGTTGTTGTTTTTAGTGATCATGCAACATTGAGATATTTTCTTTCTAAGAAAGATTTTAAGGCTAGGTTAGTACGGTGAATTTTGTTACTTCAAGAATTTGATATCACAGTCAAAGATAAGAAAGGCACCAAAAATATTGTCGTAGATCATTTATCAAGATTGATAACAGATTCGAAAACTGATATCACACCAATCGATGACTACTTTCCAGATAAATCTTTACTTTCTGTCTTTACAATGCCTTGGTTTGCTAATATTGTCAATTTTCTTGTTTCAGGACAATTGCCAACTCATTGGAGTACCTAACATAAAAAAAAGTTCTTGAAGAAAATGAAGAACTATTATTGGGATCACCTATATTTATTCAAATATTATCCTCATCAAATATTTTGAAGATGCATTCCCGATAATGAGGTAAGTAATGTCATTAAATTTTATCATTCTAATGCATGTGGGGGTCATTTCTCATTAAGAAAGACAACTGCAAAAATCTTACAAAGTGGATTTTACTGGCCTACTATGTTCAAGGACTCACATGCATTCTGCAAGTCTTGTGAAAATTGTCAAAAGTTGGGATCTATTTCAAAATGTCACATAATGCCTTTAAATCATATTCTTGTCATTGAGATCTTTGACTATTGGGGTATAGATTTCATGAGTCTATTTTCTCCATCATTTGGTTTCTTGTACATATTAGTTGCAGTAGATTATGTTTCAAAATTAATAGAGGCAATTCCAAGTTGAAACAATGATCACAAAACAGTGATAAAGTTTTTGAAAGAAAATATTTTGAGTTGATTTGGAATCCTTCGAGCCATAATAAGTGATGGTGGAACACATTTCTGTAACAAGCCATTTGAGTCTTTAATGAAGAAATATGGAATCATACACAAAGTTGCCACCCTTATCACCCTCAAACAAGTGGATAAGTAGAGCTTGCTAATAGGGAGATCAAACACATTTTGGAGAAAACAGTGAACTCTTATAGGAAAAATTGGTCTTTAAGACTTAACGAAACACTTTGGGCTTATCGAATTGCTTATAAAACATCATTAGGTATGTCACCTTATAGACTAGTCTATGGAAAACCTTGTCACTTGCCTATGGAACTTAAACATAAAGCTTATTGGGCTATTAAAGCTTTCAATTCAAATCTTGGTGATGCTAGTCAACTGCAAAAATTACAAATAAATAAGCTTGAAGAAATAAGAAATGATGTATATAAAAATTCAAAAATTTATAAAGCAAGAGTCAAAGAGATTCATGACAAGAATATTCTAAGAAAAACATTTAATGTTGGTCAAAAAGTCTTGCTTTATAATTCTCAACTACATTCATTTCCTAGAAAACTAAGATCAAGATGGAGCGATCCTTTTATTATGAAACATGTGTATCCATATAGGGCCTATGATATCAAGAATACAAAGAATGACAATGTTTTCAAGGTAAATGGACATCGTTTGAAAGTTTACTTTGATAATTTTTCAGTTGAAAATGACTCTATTGAATTGGGTGATCATGTATATAAAGATTGATCTTTTTTTCTTACACTGTTTTTGTGTTTTTTTTAGTGATTTTTGCTAGTTTCTCTCACCCCGGTCAAATGGTGGACAATGGTACTCCATGACTTCAGTTGGTTCTTTCAGTTTCCTATAATAACTGATATCTGTGTATATATTTGTGCAATTCTTTGAATCTCTCTTCCAATTCTCATTTGATAATGGACACTAATCTTGAAAAATTGAAAACATATTTTCCTACTCTGCCTCAGAATGCGATTACAAAAATTTACCATGTTAGATGTGCAAGATTGAGGTTGTTAATGAATCATGGAATTTCTAAAGATATTCACTGGTTGATTGAAGCAAAGGTTCGATTATCAGGTGAGTCTTTAATTTCTTCATTTCACACATACCTGGAACAAGTAAAAGCACTTTTGCCAAGAAACGTCATGCAAAACGACTGAAAGTCTGTCATCGATGTGCTAGATGGACTTGTAATGCACAATGTCGTTATTTAGGAATGATATCTATAAACCATGAAGATAAAATACAATTCATTAAGGATGGCCTGAGTAAGGAGTCTTTAGATAATCTTCTATTAACTCTTGAGATGCATCCTAGTAGAGATGTGCATCGTGCAATTCATGATTTATGACCTCATTTTCATAAAAAAACATAATCGACTTAGTCTTGGGAATCTGACTAAAAAAAACCTTGTTTGCAAGTTTTTAAGAAAACTAGATAGGAAGCCTATCCTCGACCTATAGAAGGCGTTTAAGCCATTCTTGGACATAAAACCTAGGGAAGATATGAGTCACAATAACAATTACTTGTACATACACATGCTTTTTCAAAAATAAATAAATAAATAGAGAGTGTGTGTATATGTGTGAGACTCCAGTTGGCCTACACATAGGTGGTATGATTGCCTTTTTAATTTCTCATCTATAAAATCCTCTCTTCCTTCCTTTCATTTCTACTCAACCCATACATTCAACAAATATATAAGTGTGTAGAAATGGCAAGTTCATCAGGTCACCACATAAGAAATATTTGTGTTTTCGGTGGATCTAGTCTGGGGAAAGAAAAGGAGTTTTTAGAATCAGCAAATCATTTTGATCAGCTGCTAGTTGAGAGAAAGATTCATTTAGTGTATAGGGGAGGTAGTCTTGGGTTAATAGGAGATGTGTCAATAGCTGTATTTTTAGAAGGTTGTCAAGTTTTGGGGGTCGTCCCCGGAACTTTAGCACAAAGGGACATAATTGGAAAAACAATTGGAGACGAACTACAGGTCTCCATAATGTCTGCTCGAATGAATGCAATGTTTAACCAAGCTGATGCCTTCATTGCCTTACCAAATGGTCTAGGCACATTGGAAGAGATCTTTCATATTTCCTCCTAGGCTCAACTGCACATTCACCATAAATCCATAGGTCTGTTAAATGTTAATGGTTATTATGATAAGTTGTTCTCTTTTCTTGATCATGCTGTGGAACAGGAATTTCTAACATCTTCTGCACAACAAATCATAATCTTTGCTGCTACTGCTGAACAATTAATTGACCAACTACAATCTTTCATTCCTGTAATTGATCCTCCATAAGTCGCATAAATTGGTCATCTAAGGAAAACTGTGACACAACTAAAAGATTGATGTCTTCTCCCAAGTGCAGGAGTGTCGAAGTAATAAATAACCCGGCAAGACCGGGGTCGAACCATAAGGAGGTTAATTGTACAAATTATAAATAACAATAATACAACAACAATAACAATTACAATAACAACAACAACAACAATAATAATAATCATAATAATAATAATAATAATAAAGAAAAAGAAGGAGAAGAAGAAGAAGAAGATGAGAACTTTGAGAAGAAATATTAATGTAACGATTAAACAATGATAATAACAAATGTCAAGGTTAGAGATTCCACTATGGTATGTCAAACAAGTACAATATAAACTCTTATTATTCAATTGGAAACCACATATAAAGGAGGTTCCAATCAGATTATAGATTGTTAACATGATTACATTAGTCATCTTATTCGATTAATGCTAAAACTTGTAAATCTCGTCAAGCATTCATGATTATAACTTATGTTAACAACAAATCAAGTTCCTTTCATAGCTCAGGTGTCAGTTATACCATACAGTATAAACTATGAAAGTGTCAAGCATTTGTTGTACCAAGTGTTATACAACATAAATCAAGATTAGTTATTTAACAAGCAAAGTATTAAAGAGTGAACAAGATAACAAATACAAAACATGTTAGTATCAAACATTAAAGTCCTTATTGAGTTTACACTATACTTATTCTTACACCATTAGTGTAACCTTTTCACCTTGACATAATTAACTTAGCTAGACATAATAAAAGAAAGAAAAATAGATAAACAAAATAAGAACATAAATAAGATGAGAGTTAGCTAAGTAAAGGAAAGGAAATGAAAGGCATAAACTTGATATTAATGAAAGCAAAGCATAAACATTACAAAAAATACGAAGAGAGAAAGCAAGAGCATGATCTTGATCTGGACACCAAGATGCCTAAATGCATGGCAAATGCCTCCTTTTATAGGCCAAAATTGGGAACTATTGATTTGATGACTAATTGATGAGTAGGTAGCCAACTCTTGACTTGGTGACAATCCTTATCTTCTCTTGTCTACCCAAAACGTCATTGATAACGTCAAAATTGGAGCCACTCGAAAACATGAAAGTTGTAGGCAATTTTCACAGCTTTCTTGTGTAAAACATTCAGCTCATTTGGACTTCTAGAACTCCATATATGGCCATAATATTGAACAATGCTCGGGCTGGAGGACAACTTCGGGCTTCTTTGTTGTTGCAATAATTTGGACTTGAAAATAGCCTTTTTAGATCTTGGGCTCCATATGAAAGTTTTAGACCTATGTCTTACCTTTCTATCCATATAAAGTAGACCTAAATCTGAGATCTATAGCTCCAGATATGACCCAATTACCAAACAGTATTCCAGTTTAGATTGCACCAACATCTCTTTTCTAATTTTAGTCATCTCTTTGCCCTTGCAATTTAAGTTCTTAAAGTCATCAATCAATCCTTTCATTTATATTATAGGCCTATATTTAAAATGAACATTTACCACAAATGAAAGGTATCTTATATTATTAGATATGTTATTATAAAACATGCTTTAGTTAAGGAGTTATTGATACTTCAGGTGCAAAATGATGATATAAAACCATGATAAAAATGCACTTTTAAGTAATAATCAAGCTGTAAAAAGCTTAGATTAGATTTGAATCTTCATTTATGAATCTTTATGTCTTTTGCTTTTATTATTGTGTTTTATTCTTTCTTATATTTGTTTAAGTGTGTTTCAGGTTTGTCAATGTTTGTTATTTCAGGTGATGTCTTCTGTACTCTATCTTTCTACCTTAGGACATTGAGGACAATGTCTCATTTTGGTTGGGGGGAGAGGGTAGTAGCTTTTAAAAAAAAAATTAACTAACTGTGTTTTTTATTTCATAAAGCATGTGCAAAATTGTTGTTACTAGGATGGCAGAGTAAAGGAGCTCTTTTGTTAAAGTGACTCTCAAGACGCATTTTAGTAACCATTCTTAACAAGGTCTATTATAATTCTTCTTGAAATATTCAGGTTTACAAACTCTCGCATTATTATCACTTAATTCTGCTCATATACTCATTTAACATGTATTCTTAAACCTTAATTTTCACACACACTTTAACATATGATTGTGGGTTGCACATTGGATTATTATATTATTTATGTTCTTTTGTTAAGGGTAACAACTAAAGAAAAGGGATAGTATATAATTTGAAAAAAAAAGACAAAAAAAAGAGCAAAAAAAATGATGATAATAAAAATATGGATAAGTTTGTTTTCATAGCCTCCTTAAACTAAGTAATTAAGCCCAAAGGGGCGTTTCAACACCTAATACCCTAAAGTCAACTGACTTGGGAGCTATTGGCCCAACGCTTGTTACATGGGTTGAGGAGAAAAGCTTAAGGGAATTAAACATTGCATTATTTATAATCTAATTGGAACCTCCTTTGTGTGTGTTTTCTAATTGAATAATAAGAGTTTATACTATACTTGTTTGACATACCATTAGTAGATCATCTAACCTTAACATTTGTTGTTATCATTGTTTAATCCTTATGTTAATCTTCCATCTCAAAGTTCTCATCAACTTTATTATTATTAGTAGTAGTAGTAGTAGTACTACTACTACTACTACTACTATTACTACTACTATTATTATTATTATTACTATTGTTGTTGTTATAATTGTTATTGTATTATTGTTATCTATAATTTATATAATTAACCTCCATGTGGTTTGACCCTGGTCTTGCTGGGTTATTTATTACTTCGACACTCCTGCACTTGAGAGAAGACATCAATCTTTTGGTCATGTCAATATACTCACACACCCCCATAATTACATGTTTACAAACCATCAAAATTCAAAGTTTAACAATAATTAAACACACATTAAACATTAAAATTTTGGAATATCAATCTTCTAAAGGTTGATATAATTCAGAGAAGTTGTTGGATATTAAGGAACCATACTGGAAGATTTAGGGATTGTAGGAACAATGGTGGCGCATGGGTTTCATGCATCATTGCTCGTGGAAGGTTGAAACCTAGTTGATCTAGAGTAATGCTTCCTCCTTTTCCTTTCTGTGTTGGTGATGAATCTCATTATCACCTGCAAGACAAACAAAATAAAAAAAATCACATAAGATGGATTTTATTTTTCTTTTATATTTATTTCTCTCTTCCTCTAGGTTTGTTGGTTAAAGGTTAATCCATTATGGCCAATCTAGTGGTTGGTAATTGTAAGAAGGTTATTAGATTAAGGGGTTTCCTCCATAGTGGTTGATGGTATTGTTGGTAGAGGCTACATTATTGTTATGGTGGTTAAGGAGTTATTGACAACTTGAAGAGAGGAATAAAATGGTGTTGGGTCAACAAGTCATTTTGGTTGAAGATGGAAGGAGGTTGTGATTATGGTTGCTAATAGGATTATAGGCAACAACAATTTTTTAGTGTTAGCTTAAGTTATAAGGATAACAACTCTTTTAAAGAAAGAATGAGTGGCTTTCGGTTAGAGGTTGAGGCTAGAAAAGAAAGGTTGTTGATAGACTATTAATGAGGTTAAAGGAAAGGTTATTGGTCCACTAAAAGAGAGGTTGGTTGATGAGTCTGCTGGTGTGGTTGCCTTGAGAAGTGAGAGGGGTTGTTAGTGAGTAAGGAGGAGAAGGGTAAGCATAACAGTTAGGGGTGGTTTGCCGTAAAAATGGCGGTGCATGAAGTTTAAGGCTTTGTTATAGGTCGTGCTAGGTTGATTTTGGTTTGGCTTTGATTTTGACATTGAAAACACAAAGAATATGGTAGATAAGGATGGTTTTTAGCACACCATGAAAGAGAAAGATTTTTAGGTCCTATGTTTGTGGGCAAAAATATCAAGGATTAGGTTGAGTTGATTCTTTTCTTGTTCTTGAATGGTGTCTAAGGTTGTAGAAGATGCATGGTGAAGAAGACTCGATAGGTGGGGAAATAATGTGAGAGAGTTTTTGCTTTGGCTTTTGCTTTCCTTTTTTATTAGCCTCATTCCTATTTTGTGTGAGATTCTTTCACTATTTATAGGTAAAAAATTTTGTTTTTTTCTCCTTAATTTTTTAATCCCCAGACAACCTAGATATACTTTAGTCCTTTTTTTATTTTCATTTTTGGTCCCCTTACCCCCTAATTATATTTTTTTCTTATTTTTAGTATTCTAATTTTTTTTATAAAAAAGGCAATGTCAACATCAACATCAACTTCATAAGAAAAATTAATTAATGATTTTTTAAATGGCATGTTAAAAGTTAAACACGTTGAAAATAAATTTTTGAATTTCAAATTCTTTTAATAAGATATTGAAAATGCAAAAAAAAAACGCAAATATATCTAGAATATATTTTTTTTATTTTTTTTTATGTTTTGAAAATATTTAGAAAAATAACGGATCAAAATTAGGTTATAATAATTGTCCCTCTCTTTATAATGCTTATGACAAAAGGTATCATAAAAGACTTTGGACAATAAGCTTATAAAGAAGAAAAGATGACAAGTTGTGGACTTATCAAATCAATAAATAGTCAATCCTTCTAAAATTGTGTGAAGTAAGGACTTGAAAGTGCACTAAAAAAAAAAGGAAAGAAAAGAGATAGGACTAGAAAGCGTATTATCTAGTAGGCGAAGGCTGGAAAGTGCATTCAGAAGGGAAAAAAAAAAAAGATAGGGCTAAAATATGTACCATTAAGAAGATAAGACACTCATAAGAAAATAGACAGGCTGCAAGGACGCAGAAACTTTCAGATTTCAAGAAAGTTTGCAACGGCGCCAAAATTTGTTGCGACGGCGCCAACGGCGCCAAAATGTGTTGCGATGTCGCGGTCGCACAAATTAATTACCCTAGCTTAAAACACACAAGATAGTATAGAGCAAGCAAGGGATCGATCCCACGAGGAAGATTTAGTTCAGATTTTTATGCTATACGTTATGCAATTGGGGTATTTCTATATCAACTTTTTTTTGTACAGGATGCATTTTTATAACATTGTTATAGATATATAATACCACATCTACTAATATTATCATATTAGATAATGCGTAATTAATAAAATTGTCAAGTTCGTTACAATAATTTATCCAATATAACTTTTTGAGTGAATTTTGATAATTTATGAATGATCATCCATGAATTATATCAAACCTATATAGAATATTGATGAGAACATGTATTAATTAATTATGTCAACTAATTAAATTAGCTAACATTAGTTTAACTCAAATTTATTCCATCTAATTTAATAGTACTCTCAATTGTCTACATAAATTCAAATTCTTAACATTTACCAAAATTTTCAACTCAATAATAAAATTGACAAAATTTAATAGTGCTCTCAAATTCTTAATCATTAGTTCATTGATAGATATGACAAGGGACTATTCCGTCAATACACTTCATCGTAATCTACCAACAGATGTTTTCCATCCATAAGTCTATTTGTATTTGCTAATTTTTTTGTGATACACTATGTGGTAGGATGTCATTTCAGCCTTCTAACATTAAGACCCCTTTAAACTAACCCCTCTCATAAACTAGCAAACAAGGCCTCTTGTCTTTCCATTCTATCAAAATTCTCACCAAACCTCACATTCATCCTCTCAATTTGTTGTTGTATAGCTCATAACATAAAGAATGGTTTCTCATTATCCTTCATAGTTGATAATCTATATTCAAAAGAAATTATTGAAATCTGAGATTTTATATTAGTAGCAAAACAAAAATGTGTATTCACATGCTCTCTAATGTATTTACACTTAATATGATGTTACTTTACTCATGTTTCACTCAATTCTAACTTTTCACAAAACTATGCTCACATTTTTTCCATTTACCTCTCATTCTCTCTTTTTCATTTCTATAACTAAAATGATTCAAGAGGAATTGATTAGGTTGATTTACGATGTTTGAGTTAAAAAATTACAAATCTGTTAGATTGGACCTTGGTGTACTATTTAAGTCATATTTAAAGCTACAGGTGGAGTTTTGCTGCAATTCTAGTTGAGATGGAGACTAGACATTTCAACATTTTCATCCATATATGGTAGGATCAATAATTCATCTAGACAAAAGAGAATAATGTGTTTGAAGTCAAGCTTGAAATCTATAAACAATCAAGGAAAATAAAACAGAAAGATTGTTTTCAATATGATTTATGGATTCTTATAAAAATATAATTTGTGGATTCTTACAAGCAACAATCATTTTTTTATAAGGAAAGATTTTGGCGACTTTGATAACATTGGAGTCAGCAACTATGCAAATTTAGAAGTCTGATTTTTGCAAGGAAATAAAGTCGGCAACTTAGGAGTATTGTTTTGTAATGAATTTTTAATTTTCAATGATACCAAGTTGCGAGCTTACAGATTGGATAAGGAGAGGCAGTTTTGGACTTATTTTTTCTAATCCGTAGTTTTACGCTAATGACACGATCAAAAAATTAATGTGTTATCCCAAATACAGGAGTGTCAAAGTAATAAATAACCCTACAAAACCGGGGTCGAACCATAAGGATGAGAACTATATATATATAAAAGAGTGAAAGTGATATTAATATAAGGATCTAAACAAAGATAAAACAATTGTCAAGGTTAGAGGATCCACTAATGGTATTTCAAATAAGTATAGTATAACTCTTTTTATTATACATTATTAACATGATCATATTAATTATCTTATTTAAGTAACACCAATACTTGTAAATATTGTCAAGTATTCATGATGTTAACTTATGTTAACAACAAATCAAGTTCCTTTCATAACAATATTGTTGGTTAACATGGCCAAAGACTATGAGGAATCAAGCATCTATTGTATCTAGAGTTATACAACACAAATCTAGATTAATTATTTAACAAGCAAGTTATTAAGAATTGATAAGATAAAAATGATAAGACATGCTAATAGCAAACTTTCTTGGATATAAACATTAAAGTTTATGTTGAGTTTATATTATACTTATTCCAACACCATTAATGAAACCTTTTCACCTTGATATAATAAACTTAAAATTATTATGAATGAGAGAAACATGAATAAATAAGATAAGAACAAAGTTATGATATAAGTTTAGTAAGTATATGAAAGGAAATAAAAAGCATAAACAAGAGACTAATATAACATGAAATAAAACTTAAATACTACAAAAATATAAATAAAGAAAGTAAGAATATGATTTTGATCTGAAACCAAGATGCCTAAGTATATGGCAAATGTCTCTTTTTATAAAATAAAATTCAGAACTATTTATTTGGTATTGATTATTGATGTAGTGACCAACTATTGACTTAGTGGTTTCAGTATGGATTTATTTTCTAGATGAAATGACGTTGTTATAATCTGAATTTGGCAAAGTGGTATTCATGATTGTTGTAGGAATTTATCTCTGCTTTCCACCAAAAAAATAGGTTCATTTGGACTTCTAAAACTCAAGATATGAACTGAACATTGAACAATATCTAAGCTGTAGACCTGGATTAAGTCTTGGACTCTTTATAAATATTGTAAGCCTATGTCTTAGATTTTTATATAAAAAACACTAGACCTCAATCCAGGTCTACAACTCTAGATATGGTATAATTACTAAATGGTGTTCTAGTTTGAACTAGCATCTCTTAGCCTCTCTTTTTTGTCTTTTTACTTTCAATAGTTAATCACATCAATCAATCTTTTGAATAAATATATATATGATTAGTACTTAAAAGTGCATTTTTGTCATGGTTTTATATCATCATTTTGCACTTGAAGTATCAATAACTCCTTAACTAAAGCATGTTTTATAATAATATATCTAATAATATAAGATACCTTTAATTTATGGTAAATGTTCATTTTAAATGCAGGCCTATCATATAAATGAAAGGATTGATTGATGACTTTAAGAACTTAAATTGCAAGGGCAAAGAGATGGTCAAACTTAGAAAAGAGATGTCGGTGCAATCCAAACCGGAACACTGTTCGGTAATTGGGTCATATCTGGAGCTACAGATCTCAGATTTAGGTCCAATTTATATGGATGGAAAGGTAAGACATAGGCCTACAACTTTCATATAGAGCCCAAGATCTAAAAAGGCCATTATCAAGTCCAAATTGTAGCAACAACAAAGAAGCCCGAATATGTCTTCCAGCCCGAGCACTATTCGGTATTTTGGCCATATCTGGAGTTCTAGAAGTCCAAATGAGCTGAATGTTTTACACAAGAAAGCTGAGACAATTGCCTACAACTTTCATGTTTACAACTAGCTCCAATTTTGACGTTATCAATGACGTTTTGGGCAGACAAGAGAAGATAAGGATTGTCACCAAGTCAAAAGTTGGCCACCCACTTATCAATTAGTCATCAAATCAATAGTTCTCAATTTTGGCCTATAAAAGGAGGCATTTGCCATGCATTTAGGCATCTTGGTTTCCAGATCAAGATGCCTAAATGAATGGTAAAAGGAGGCATTTGCCATGCATTTAGGCATCTTGGTTTCCAGATCAAGATCATGCTCTTCCTTTTTCTCTTTGTATTTTTTGTAATGTTTATGCTTTGCTTTCATTAATATTAAGTTTATGCCTTTCATTTCCTTTCCTTTACTTAGTTAACTTTTATGTTCTTATTTGGTTTATCTATTTTGCTTTCTTTCATTATGTCTAGCTAAGTTAGTTATGTCAAGGTGAAAAGGTTACACTAATGGTGTAAGAATAAGTATAATGTAAACTTAATATGGACTTTAATGTTTGATACTAACATGTTTTATATTTGTTATCTTGTTCACTCTTTAATACTTTGCTTGTTAAATGACTAATCTTGATTTATGTTGTATAATACTTGGTACAACAAATGCTTGGCACTTTCATAGCCCATAATGTATGGTATAACCGACACCTGAGCTATGAAAGGAACTTGATTTGTTGTTAACATAAGTTATAATCATGAATGCTTGACGAGATTTACAAGTATTAGCATTAATTGAATAAGATGACTAATGTAATCATGTTAACAATATATAATCTGATTGGAACCTCCTTTGTGTGTGGTTTCCAATTCAATAATAAGAGTTTATACTATACTTGTTTGATATACCATTAGTGGAACCTCTAACCTTGACATTTGTTATTATTATTGTTTAATCCTTACATTAATATTTCATCTCTAAGTTCTCATCATCATCATCATCTTCTTCTTCTCTTTCTTTATTATTATTATTATTATTATTATTATTATTATTATTACTACTAGTATTATTATTATTATTATTATTATTATTATTGTTATTACTACTACTACTACTACTAGTATTATTATTATTATTATTATTGTTGTTGTTGTTGTTGTTGTTGTTGTTGTTATTATTGTTATTGTTATTACTATTATTGTTGTTTATAATTGTTGTTTATAATTTGTACAATTAACCTCCCTGTGGTTCGACCCCGGTCTTGCCGGGTTATTTATTACTTCGACACTCCTGCACTTGGGAGAAGACATCAATCTTTTAGTCGTGTCAATATACCTACACTTAAAATAACCATTTACTATAAATTAAAGTCATCTTATGTTATCAAACTTGTTATTATAAAATATGCTTAAGTTAGGGAATTTAATTATACTAAAATTGTAATATAATAATATAAAGTCATGGTAAGAATGCACTTTTAAGTACTTATCAGCTAACAACCATAATTGTTAATCTGAATATTAGATCAGATTGAGATTTTTCCACAAGATCCCAAGTGCATTGTGTTATATAAGTTAAAATTTCATATTGATTAAAGTTCAGGAAGGCCTTGTGATAAAGCTTGTAAGATGTTTTGCAGGATTTGTATTATTTTTCTAGTTTATTTAGAATTTTTTGTCTATTTGAATTAGTATTTCTTATTATTATTTTTTTGGTTTTTATCAAATATAAATAAGATTATTTAGCTATTATTTAGATTTAGATTTAAGTGTGGTTGATGTGATATTGAGACTTGAGAAAGTGTGGCTGATGTGATGAAAGCTATTGAGACTTGAGAAAGGGTGAATGTGATGCTGTTTATTTTATTTTTATTTATTTATTGGGAAGTTTTGATTATTTATAGATAAATGCACTTTTTGTGGTTTTAATTGTGCAAAAGGAAATAAATATTTACGCTGAAAAGTATGTGAAGAAAGGAGGTTGTGGGCAGGGGGCACAGCTAAAGGGGTTGTGTTCAGATTTGGGACCTGGGAAGGGTTGACAAAAATCATAGATATAGATATTTGTGTAAGCAGAATGTATGGTCATTGCTTGCTTTTTGTCTGTTTTCATGCACTTACTTTGTGTGTTTGTAAAGATATTTCCTTGGAAAATTGGTGCTTGTGGTTGTCTCTCCTTCTATATCTCTCCTTATCTCATACTCTGTCTCATAACTAATAGGTTCAAGCTATTTCCTCTCTTTTTTAAATTCTTTGCTGTCTTGATAGTATAAGCAGAATCAACTAAAATGGCAGCAACGGGTGCATCTATCTTTCAAATTTCGACGCAACCTCGTGTCTTCACGAGGCCAATTACTACTGCTAATATTAATAATGCTAGTCCATCCGTCTCGAACACTCTTGGTGAGTGTATCTTTAAAACCTTGTTACTTTCTTATTTTATTCATGTTAGAATCCTAGAGAATCTTGTAGTTTTTTCTAATATACTTGAACTCATATCTTATTAATGACATGTAGGCAAAGTAGTTACTAGGAAGAAATGGTAAGGTAAGAATGGATGAAACCACTGACAATTACTTTAATTTCATCAAGAAAACGATTGAAAGATGTTCTGACAAACAAGTTGCTAGGTAGTTCCAAGAGCTCTAAGTTGTTTATCATCACTGGAGACTGCTTGTTAACTGTATGAATGAGAGCATATGGTGAATACCATGAATTTCTTTGGCAATCTTGTACTTTACCATCAGACTTGAATGGCTTGACCGGATTTTGGTTTGTAAAAAATTTGGCTGTTTTCCTTTTTCCCCGATTTTAATCTTAAATGGCTATGGTTATCCGTGACTGCACTGTATTTTCATCTGTAATATTGTTTTAAGGCGTTTTTGCTTTCAAATTTAAGTAGCAAGTTAGCCAAACCTCGTGCGTTGATCTTTTTTTACTAAGCTGCTCCGTCTGTGTTCTATCTCCATCACAAGTACAAGTACAGCAACAAGTTTTGACCTTGAGCTTCAAAAGCTTGACATTTTTATGTTTCTTATTGCAGCTAGTTCTTTCATCGGCTCTTCTTTGCGACGGAGCACGACTAAGAAGAATAGAACAGTTAAGATTAGTAGGAAAGTGATTGCTGCAGCTGCTGTTGCTGTTGCCACTCCTTCAATGGAGGAAGTTAAGGAGTATGAATTTCCTCTTCCTTCCATTTAATGGGATTTTTTCTTAATTGTGTAGAGGCCTCTACCTCACAGTTCTGTTCATAAAGGAAGTTTTTCCCATTCCAATACTTACGTTCTTGTAGAGCGGGTAAACGAGAAACGAGCAAACCAGCATAAAAAAGGATACAGGACATATTAGTCATATCGTTAGGCTTAATTTTCTATTACAAAAGCAGCTTTTTTGTTATCATTTCCTTTTAAAAGAGCAGAATCGAAATGGTCTTCTAATTCTGTAATAACTTCTTTCCAGGTATGCACGTCCTACATGGGCCATGTTTGAACTTGGAAGTGCCCCCGTCTTCTGGAAAACCATGAACGGCCTTCCTCCATCTTCTGTAAGTAAGCGCTTACAGGATTCTTTTCTCTCTTTTGAAGGTAGTGCTAGTGTTTCAACGATATTGAACTTGAAATCAATTGACAGGGGGCAAACCTAAAGCTTTTCTACAATCCAGCTGCAAACAAGCTTGTTCCAAACGAAGAATTTGGGATTGCTTTTAATGGTAATTTGTTATTCAACTCATCTCAGAAAGGGTCACAAAATACTCCTTGCAATAAAGGGTCTGTAAAATTTCCACAAGTAGTAACTTGGAATGTCATAGAGCATCAGATTAAAGCATTTTGAACATAACGATATCATGCATCATTTCAAATACCAGAAGAATTTACGTTTCAATGGTGGTGCTCTGCTCGGCGTACAAGGAGTGCTCGGTGGTTCCACCTTCCTCAAGATATCAAGTATTGTTTAATCAATCTCCAACCCCTTACTTTGCAGGAGGTTTTAATCAGCCCATCATGTGTGGTGGTGAGCCAAGGGCAATGCTGAGGAAAGTTAGAGGGAAGGCTGATCCACCATTTTACACCATCCATATATGCGTTCCTAAGCATGGTATGGTTGGTACCATTTTCACAATTTTATTGCTTTATGGGACATTTAATTCCTTGTAAGAAACTGTCGTATCTTTTTTGCAGCTGTGAACATGATATTCTCGTTCACAAATGGAGTTGACTGGGATGGTCCTTACAGGCTGCAGTTTCAAGTTCACAATGGCTGGCGAAACAAGCCCATCGAATTCTTTAACGAGGTACCAACACATAAACAAAGTTTTGATATATCCCTTGAGAATAACTAGGTGTCAATCCCAAACGTGACAACCTTGAATGATAAGAAAAGAAAAGGTAATTGATAAATGAACTTTACTGATACATGCACGGACTGTTTTATTCATTTATCACAAAGAACATGCATTTTACTAATTGAGGCGTTACTCATAGAAATAATCTAAAAAAAGATAATATTAGATTGAAAATCTCTTTATGTTGAATTGAAAAATCAAAGTTATTGAATGAAAAATCCAACCCTTTCCTTTCCTTTAATGTAAAAGGAAGAATATTACAAAGAACGTATGAAAAATAAAGAGTACGCGGTACCTCATTATATACAAAATATTATTCATAAATAATAAGTAGTTTTAAAAAAAACTAAATATAAGCTAAATAACTTTTTTTATAAGGTAAAACATCCCAAACAATGCTAGAAACATAATAAAAAAACACTAATATAAATAGAAAAAAGAATCCTAAACCAACTAAGAAAATAATACAAATCTTGCACAATAGATTCTAAATATTATTGCAAGTCCTTCTTGATATTTGATCGTTACAACATTTTAATCCTATAAAAAACAAAACTTTTAGAATCTTTAGGAAAAATTTTAATAAATTCAACGGTTAGATTAAAAGTTATTTTTATTAGTGTAAAATTATGCATTAAAAAAAATAAACCCAAAATCAAATAGTTTAGAAGTTACAATGTATATTTTTCATCCCAATAAGAATCACACTGCAAAATTCCACTCGTAACTTTAGATATAGCTCATAGAGCATACAAATGTTTAGTATGATAAATTTGTATTTTTAACCCAAATATCTTGAATAGTTTAATCAATTTTTTTTTAATTTTTTTAGTTTTAGAGCTTGTAACTAGCTCAATTGTCACGTGTCCTAATGCTTGTTGATTTATATATTTTGGGAAGTTTTGGTGCTTAAATAAATTGTAATAGCTGGTTGATGCTTGTTGATTTATATATTTTGGGAAGTTTTGGTGCTTAAATAAATTGTAATAGCTGGTTGATGCTTGTTGATTTATATATTTTGGGAAGTTTTGGTGCTTAAATAAATTGTAATAGCTGGTTGATGCTTGTTGATTTATATATTTTGGGAAGTTTTGGTGCTTAAATAAATTGTAATAGCTGGTTGTTTGGAATGCTATGAAATCTTAGTGTTGTTGATACAACAAATCTTTAGGTACTTTGTATCCAAAAACATCAAATTCCCAGGTTTCCTTATACCAGAATATATAAGAAAGCTGGGAGATTATTTGCATAAATCTAGAAGACTTCGCTCATTTTGACATTGCTTATAACATGTTAAATAAGTGATTCAATTCTGACCAATTTAGCCACAAATTGAGATAAAAGGAACAAACAAAAGACGTTTCCATTTTGACAGGGCCTGGCAGAAGAGTTGAGTAAAGAAGGTGCGTGCGAAAAAGCAATTTTTCCGGATACAGATATCATTGTTACAAGATGTGCTATGATCGGCAACTTATCCATTGAGGGGGTAAGTGTATTCATTGTTTCATCTGTCTCGGTTTCCTTGCTTCCATTTTTCTTGAAATATGACAAATTGACTTTCAATTTCACAAATGAAACTTTCTTGCAGGGTGATCGTTGCGATCTTGATCTAGTCTCAGGATGCATGGATCCTAGCTCGCATTTATATAACCCCCTTGCCAATGTGGATGATGGATCCTGCCCAATTGATTCTGACATGGAAGATTAGCAGTAGCCTGGCAATACCCCTTTGATGTTGATGTAAATACCATATACATTTACTGTATACCTAAGGCCTTCCTCATACATAATGGAAATATACTAATGAAATTACTACTTGCTCAAGTAAAGATGCTTGCTTTGAGCGAGGTCTATATGAAACATCTCCAGTTCCCTTGATGATGACAAGAAGCACAGTGCACATCCCGATAGTAATTTGAAGGCAACATTCCAGTTTGAAGCTATGCTTCAAAGGGAAGGTGCGGATCGACTTTCAGTTTGGCAACCTAAAATGAAACGAGCCTCTTTCAGCACAGAGTCTCAGGCTGCAAGTATGAAGTAATTATTTTTACAAGACAAAGTGAACGGAATTTTTAGATTTTATTTGTTTCAGAATAGTGGCTGTGTCAGCTCGTAGAAAAGCGACTCCAAAAGAAATATTATAAACTTTTTAAGTCGTTCCGATAGAAAAAAACCTGTCCACGATTTCTCCCTCTTTATTTTGTTATATTGCATAGGCTTAGTTATTTCATGCTCGTGAGAAAGGAAAAGAACGCCACACTGCAGCGTGCATTCAAAAACAAAAATAGGAAAGTCAGGGGCATAAGCATAACAGGTCTCACCCATGATTATCTTTTCAAAAAAGAAAAAACGACCATTAATCAGTACACGATACACCAAAGAAGATGTCAAATGATATTTATGCCTTCAAAATGAAATTTGATTATATGATACCAGTTTGTTTCACAAATTATCGACAACAACAAAAAAGAAAATCATTTTCAAGGACACTCAGATTTCCCCAAATCCGGGACTGTTTTTTCTGCCCGGGACTTTACATGTAGATGCACAGAATGATACATGAACTAGCTTTTAGCAATGAAGCGTTGGTATTGTTTTTGCCAGGGCTCCACTTCACTCTATTGATGCGATGCTTTTATGGCATGCACACGCAAAAAAGGCAGAAGATGACTTGCGTGTTTTGCTTCTCTCCAATTAGTGCTTTTTTTCTATCACCACCACTTACATTGCTTCAAACAGAACCCGATGCTCAAGGAGCTCTGATAAAACACTCCTCATCTTGTCAACAGAAACAGGTTTCAGTATAACGCCATCCATACCGACCCTCATGCAGTTCTCCTTGGTCACTTTGTCTGTGTTTCCAGTAAGTGCCACTATTAGCGGCCTTTCGTGCCGTTTAGTAAATTTCTCATGCAAACGGACAGCAGCTTCAAAACTATCAGGCATGCCTGCATCCATACACACTACCTTGTGGTCTTGAGAAACCACAAGTAGGCACTCATCTCTTGAACTTGCAGTTGTCACATCACACCCCAGGTGAACAAGAAGTTCCTTGGTCACCATCCTGCTAACCCTGAAAGCCACAAACAAGTTTGGCATTCTCTTACATGCTTCAAACATGGTTTGTTCTGCTAAACTCTCAAAACTATGTCCAACAAAAAGATACAAGACATAAATTCAACCCAGTCTTTATTTAAATTCAACTTGATTCTTAATTTCAATGGTTCATGTTAAACCATGTCTGTTGAGGGGCTGAGGGGCATAGCCACTTTTATAACACTCGTATAAATTAGAACTCTCTATACCTTACATACTATGGGAAAAGTTAGCTCTTCAACCACATGATTACCGGCCAAAGCAGCATTGGAGTCTTGTTAAACAAGAACACGCATGCCCCAAAACATTAAAGAATAAAGAGGCTGCTTTTTGTTCCATGTACGTGGCAATTGGACCTATTATATTAATCCTCCAGAGACTTTTCAATCAAATATAGTTGTCTCATTTTAGACACTGCTACTGTCCCACCTAACTCTGTTGCTTTAATCCCCTCAAGTCAAGGCCCCTTCCCAATACACCATTTTGTATTATACACCTTCCCTTAATGTTTCAACAAGTCTCACTTACTTTAAAGAATTTTGATGGGTCTGGAGAAGCTGGTATTTGATTTGACTAAAACTAAGCACCCCGAAAGAATCTATTAGAGGTGCTGATTGGGCTAACTGCAAGGTCGTGGGCCAAGAAAATTAAAAAAGCTTTCAATGGGCTAATTCAATATATTTAAGGTAAGCTTCAAGATTTCAAACGAGAGGTGATCAAGCCTTGATTAATGTAATTCATGCACGGTTCAACATGGAAATGTGGTTTTGAGCTTTTTTTTTTTTTTTTTTAATGCACAGTTTTACACTAACATGTTTGTTTGGAAGTGTTGGGAGTGTGATTGCGATTATTTTTTAAAGTGCTTCTAATTCCAAAATACATCTAAATAATATTTTTTTTATTTTTTAAAAATTATTTTTGAGATCAAAGTATTAAAACGATCCAAAACATATAAAAAATAATAATAATTTTTAACAAAAAACAAAATTTTAATTTTTTTCGAAAAGCAGGTTGGCCCACATTTCCAAACGCTATTTTCCAACTATTGGAACGCTATTTTCCAACTATTGGATTGAGGTGAGATTTTACCAGACGATTCAAAAGACCTTATTTTATATAGAGTTAAGATTTCACAGTAATCAAACTTTGAGAAGCCCTACAAAAAAGCCTAGAAGCTACTGTGCAAAAATTGCATAATTTTTCAAATTGGTTTAGGATTATCTTTCCTTTTGGTTTATGGATTTCCTAAAAGCAAGACAGCTTCTTTATTCTACAGGGACATTAGAAGCGGCAGAATTAGGGAATTAATTAGCAAGGTATCCTTATTTACAAGTACACAGGTGGCGGGATTGGAATTATTATTTTGCAAGAATATTAAAAAAGTCGGCAGCCTTTTTTGGGACATGTGGCAACAACATTAATTCTTTGATTCCTTAATTCTCCATAGTCGACAACAGCATTAATTAAACAAGGGTGGTTGTTTTCCTCAACTCTTTTTGGGACAACATGTGGCAGCCTATATAATTTATTTAGTATTGGAGTTTTTATCTAATAACTTCGATTCCTTATTTTAGGTCCTTGTTTTAGGTCATTATTGGGTTTGGTTTTTTTTAATCTGATTTTTGCTTTCTTCTTTCATCTTTGTGGATTCTAGGATTCTTACCGGTTCACGTTCAAAAAAAAAACTTAACATCCTCCAATCGGCATCTATATTGCAAGATTCATTAATTTCAATTGATTTAGACTCCTTCCCCAGTCTTTTTCTTTTCTTTTCTTGTTCATGAACAAACAGAGGAAAGCTAAAGAAATTTTAATTTCTCTTTTTGAATTCTGAACTCTATAAACTAACAATGAATGAACAAATAAAGCATTATCTATGGCATTATCTCTTGATGTGAACGTCATGTGCTTTATAGAAGCACACTTAAAAGTAATCTGTTTTGGCACTTGATAAAGCCTGTTGAATAGGACCGTTAGAAATTTAGAATCTTTTGCAAGCCACTATTTGTCCAAAAAGTTTGGAGTATTTCCTTCTAACGGGTTTAAGAGTTTGTAGGAAACTTTATGACATTGTCTGATTTTGCTGATAGTTGTGTTTGACTATAAAAAATGCTGATTTCAGATAGAGTGGGTTTTCTAAAAAAAAAATCCTCGTATTGTTCTGCTTCTAGGGCTTCCCCTATGATTTCAAATATCCAATTGAGTTTGTCATCCTTGGCTGGATTGATGTTGTTTTTATTCTCTTGGATGAAGATGGCATCCTTTATTGCAAACTCCCTTTTATCACCCTACCATATAACAATTTTCTTGACTCTTCTTTCTTATTTTGTTTCATATCTTTGTACCCATCCTAGTATACTTTTTTTCATGAGAATTTTGTATTTACTATTTTAACCATCATAGTGCCCACAAATGCAAACCTCTGTTTTGTACTTGACACTATTCATCCCACCCCACCCTAATTATAATTAAATTCTTAAGAAGGTAGCGTGGCATAAACTTGAAATTGACATACTAAGAATGATAAAGTTGCAATTTTACTGACCCATTATCATCCAAGACAAGAACTTTGAGTCCTGGAAAAGTTGTCTGTCCATGATTTGCTTTAGGTAGGAATGGGTTCTTAGATTCACTTGTGTTCTCAGGGATCCCAAGCTTTACAATGAAGATAGCCATGCATCCCTTGCCTAGACCTTCACTTTCAATCCAAATATGTCCCTCCATAAGATTTACAAACCTGATCACAAACATACAAGATTTAGATATAATAGTGAACTTCAATGGCAGTAGAATTGAGAAAGTCAAACCACAGTATAAAATGTCTAATAAAAGTCACTTCATGCTCTAATACAAAATTGTGTCTATAAAAACAACCAAAATGAATTACCTCTTACAAATTGCAAGGCCAAGTCCACTGCCGCTGGAATTTTTGGTTGCCAAAGTTTGAGCATGTGCAAATTTTGTAAATAACTTGGGAATATCTGGAGGGTTAATTCCTTGTCCTGCATCTTTTACCTATACCAAGATAAAAGCTATTCATAACCAACCCCTAGAACAGAAAATTCACCCTTGCTAGGAAAAAGATCTTAGTTGAGCATCAGAGGAATTAACCTGTACACGCAAATAAAAGTGATTATCACTTGGCACTGGAAAAAAGTCAGGAGCTCGACTGTCTCTTAAAGATTCTGATTTTGCAACAAATGCAGTGATTGAGATGCTTCCCTCTTTTGAGAACTTCACAGCATTACCAACAACATTTAAAATAGTTTGCATTAATCGCTTTTCATCACCAATGGCATATTCTGGCAAATCTGGAGCTACATTTAAGGTTACAGGCAACTTTTTAACAGATGCGATAGGCTTGATCAAATTAAGAACCTGCAATGCGGAAATAAGCATCATATTCACCAACCCAAATCCAACAAAAGTTTTATGAATTCTATGCAACTAATATTTACAGTATAATCTGAAAAATTTGGTGAGATGACATATATCTTACCTCCCTGAATACTGCATGAAGATTAAAACTTCCTAAGTCAAGTTGAAGGCTGCCATCTTCAAGCCTCGAAAGATCTAATACATCATTTATAAGAGTAGCCAGAAGGTTACTACTTCTAAGAATTGTCTCAATCATTAGACGCTGCTCAGGTGTCAGTTCAGTTTCCTGCAGCAAGGAGGAAAGTGCAATAACTGCATGCATTGGAGTTCTCATCTCATGGTTCATAACTGCCAAGAAATCATTGCGAGCACGAATTGCTGTTTCTGCTTCTCTCCTGGCATGATCAAGAGCAACATTCTGCTCCATAAGAAGGTCTCTTGCCCTCATTGATTCTTCTAAGATAGCAGCATGTGACAGAGCAACAGCCACCTGGTTTGACATCAAAATTTATAAGTTAGAAACAAATTGAGGCTATCGTTCTTTAAATGGTATGGTGCAAGCTGCAAATTACTTTCTAGTGTTAACAAATGGCAAGGCACCAGAGATAGCATGTCTCTTTTCATTTACTTTGTTCAAATTACACACTCACTGACAAGCTGTGAATGCTTTTCTAGCATTTGATGGAAAACATAGCAGCAACATTGATCTGATGAACTATATTTCTTTTTGGTTTAAAATGAGATTTGAAAATCCTTCTTGGAGGGCATCCTTTGGAAACTCAATCTATGCAAAGCTATAAGAAGTGAAGCAGATGCAAGTGGAATGCAATGTGGAGATTCCATTTAGCAATTTCCTAGAAAAATGGAAAAGGAAAGGTGATTATGTAACCATGAAAAGTTAGACAAATAAGAAAATTTAAACCTGATCAGCAACTACTTCAACAAGCTCCAACTCATGAACATGCCACTGCCTTGCACTATCTGATGGAAGCATTAAAACCATCAAAGCATAGCGTCTGGTAGAAAGTTCAGGCCAGTCATTAATTTGGAAATTAGAAAGATGGAGGAGTGGGACACGAACAGCAACCACCTCTCCAGGCATATATTTTCCAGAAAGAGGCCGTAGTCTAGCCACTGGAGAATTTGGCGAAATTTTCATAGCACGGTTACTGCTGAATACTTGATTAATCACTGGAAGCTGGATAGGAACGGTATATCCAACAGGGTTCTGCTGACGAAGAGTGTAGGAAAGTTGAAGCTCCAACCCAGTACGAGTTGGCATCCACAGGGCACATTCTTCCAATGCCAGTGTCCTGCCCAACTCAACAAGAGTAGTCTTTAATATGGTATGTCTGTCAAGAGTGCTTCTGATTTCATGAGTCAACATCCTCACATGCCGACCAGTCTCCTCTTGTGTACGGATCAGACCCATCTCTCTATCTAGCTCTGCAGCTTTATTTTTCAAAAACAGTTCTCTAGTCTTAACACTCAAAAGATCAGGAATAATATGCACAAGCATAAGCGCAGTGGCACAAGACACAGCAGCAGTCAAAACTTTGGCTGTGGTCATCACAACTGCCACAGTTCGTGAATGCATGTTAAAAGTCCATAAGTTAATAAGATGAGTTGCACCACAAAGAACTATGAAAGCACCAAACTGGACAAGCACCCATCTATAAGGAAAGACAGCAGATTTCTTAACAAAGTAAATGAGCTCTAAAGGGATAGAGAAATAGGCTAGTGCAATGAAGAAATCCGATATATATTGATACTTCATCAACAGCTCCTCAGCTGGCCATTGTGGTTCAATACAATTGCAAGACTCCATCTTTAGGGAATTTTCTCTTTAATTGAGAAATTTTAACCCCACCACACCCTCAATTGCAACAAAAATTCCTCTTTTCACATGCCTGAAAGAACACAAAATTCTCAATTACACAAATACTGATAAAAAGAAAAGGAAATGAAGAATCTAAGCATCATATTTCTAAGAACTGAAACTCTAATTGCAAAATTCAGACTTCATTTCCTAGCAAGCTGTATGGAAACTTAAGATTTGAGTAGAAATGAAATCATTTCAACACCATTCACCCAGTTCTAGCGTTTGGAAAGCTTTAAGCAACATAAATGAACTATACAACCAATTAAAATTAGAGATTTGCCTCGGAACTGACCCGTTAAGAATTAATCTCACTAACGCCCTTCTCTCTCCCTCTTTCTCTCGCGCATTTATGCTTGGAATAAGTTTTTCAAGGAAGAGGACAAATTGAGTAAATGATGTACTCTCACTAACTCAATCCACCAGTTTAAAACCTATTCCAGACAACCGAATAAAAACTCAATTAGCAAGTCAAATCAAATCAATTCCATGTTGCTGTAACAGGCAAACCCTAATTTCAAAATCTTAAAAAAAGAACAGGATCAGAGGGTAACTGACCACAATAGAATCCAAGAAATCCAATTTATTGTGTTATGTCGACGTGGGAGAGATCCCTCCGGTTGCCCCTTCCTACGCCGTCGTAGACTTCGCTTCCTTCTCTGTGGTCGTTATCGGGTTGCGAGAGAGACTTGAATCTCTCTTGGAAAGGTGGTGGTTGGGTGCGCAGCATTAACTATAGACTTTCTGAGACTAGAGAGTGGAAAGTTTCGGCGACTTGGAGCTTGAAACGAAAGCGACGTCGTCTAGGCCTCTATATTTTGCAGAAAAGCGAGCCGCGCCATATGCCGCTGCAGCTTGCTTTGTTTTTTAAATATATTTTATTACGAGGAAAAATAGAATCAGAAAAGGAAGATTTTAACCTTTTTTTTTAATAAAAATAAAAGGATTTTCTCCTACTTTTTAAAATTATTCTACTTACAAAGATTTAAGAATCAATTCTCCGGGTAAGTAAAATTAGATTTGAGAATATATTTTTATTTAAACTGAAAAATATTTTTTTCTTATTCCTATTTTTTTTTAAAATAGATGAGCCCATTATTTTAATTTAAGATCTTTGTTTGGATATTTTTAAAAAATAGGTTCATTGAATGTCATGCTAGATTCTGTCTCCTTCCAATGATCTCATTGCACATCATCGAAGGAAGTTCAATCCATACAATATATATTATATATTATATAAGCACTTGTTTTATCACAAAATAATTATATCCTCGAAGATCATTATCTTAAATATTATTCTTAACTACTCTAGAAAAGAATTTTAATTAATAATATTTTAAGACATTATTAATTAAATAAAAAAAATCACCACACAGGAGAGCAAAAGGTCTTCCAACCCAATATGTAGCGCGTAAATAGAAAGGAAATACCAATGAAGAAAATAAATAAAATATTTAATAGATTTAATTATTTACTTGATAATTTTTTTTCTTTTAGAAAAACATAAAGGGACCCAATGGCATAGCCAATGAGAAAGAGCCATGTGTTAAAATTAACTTTCATTATTAATTATTTTAAAAATAGGTCATATATTTTCAAAATAAATAAGGGAATAAAAAAAATAAAATAGGGTCAGGCATTAGGCCTGACCTTTTAATTTTTTTTCTTGTTTTTATTTGATACTTCAAAAAAAATTATCAAATTCACTAACTTTTTGGTTTTAACTTGGTTTTTAAATACTATTATAATTTTTTTATTGAATTTTAAAAAAAAATCAATTATTATGTATCTGATTTAAAATGATTATACTAATAATAAATTATTCATGAAAAAAATGATTGAAATTGGTTTTTTATTATTAAGATTTTTAAATATATTTTGAACATGTTTTTATAACATTTATGATTTTATTAGCTTTCAATCACACAAAATATAAATATATTATTTTAATATTTTTTGTTAACTTACTTTAACAATCATCTTAGCTCCATTGGCATTAACTCATTCAATGGAATTGGTTTTCTTAATTTTTTAGTTGGAAAAACCTTATTTCTAACTAATATAAACTTCCGATGCATCTTTCGACGCATTGACTCATCAATTGTCTTCTTCACCATCAAGATTCTTATTGTAGTTGATTTTATCATACGTTTGCATTTGTTCCTTTCTTTTTGATGTGTGACTAAAGTCCATCACTTATTGTCACATTCCTCGATGAATTAGGCTTTGAGTCACTAACTCAAGGTATAAGGGATATATATGAAGCTTGACTTAAGAATATAGTAAAGCTTATAGGTAAAATGACACCGGGTGCTATAAGTTCAAAAGATCCACAACTTATTATAAGGGGAGATTGGTGTGGACTTAAATGCATTATGATTGTGATATTAGAAGCGATTATTTCATCATCGAAAACAATATCATTATTCTCATGTAGCCTCATTATCTTATCTTTTAACATAAAACACTCCTTTATTAGATGGCTGATCAAGTGGTAATATGATGAGATTTGCCTCAAGTAAGTTATCTAGCATCCTATATATATCTAATTTAGGGAATGAATACACTTTTTCTTGTCACTCTTTTATGGATGGCTTTTTCTTTCACCATTTTGAATATCGGTCAGTGTTGCATGATCACTCCTCTTAACTTTAGTTGGTACCTTTGTGGTGGCAAAGTTAATTACTAAATATTGCTTTCTCTTGACATTTAGAGCGCTCTTTTTAAATCTACAACCTTTAGGCCTATTTCTTTTAGGTAGCAATATAGATAATGACGAGCTTTCAGAATTTAGCAAAGTTTTCTTCTTGAAAGTTGTTAGAAATTATTTTTTCCTTCCACTCACCATATATCAGAGCATTTGGAGTACTACAAATAGAGATATGTCTAAAAGATTGAGTAGCGCTGTTGGTGGATGTGATGGATAGTCTCAAAGCTCTTCTCTGGATGAAATATCATTTATACCATCAAAATTTAAGTAGGTCTTCTTCATGACAGTTGTTGGAAATTGTCTTTTCCTTTCATCTACCAAATTTCACATCATTTAGCCTTCTAGAAGTCTCACTATGGGTAAAACTCTGAGTAGTGTTTGGGCTGAATTGCAGAACAGATTCTAACTTTTCTTTTGTGGCCTAACTTTGAATTTGAAAACAGCAGATTTGGGTTTTCCCTACTCATAAAAATTGTAGGCCTATTTCTTATCTTTTCAACCATATAAACCAAACTGAAATCTAAGATCTATAGCTCTAGATATGACCCAATGACTAAACAGTGTACTTGCAATATTTAAGGCAAACTAAAAACTTCTCTTTAGTAGTAGCTAATTCTTGATAAAGACTTTTACTTTTTATATTATAAGGTTGCCATAAAAGTCAAGAATAAATAAACAACAAATAAAAAACTAAAAAATTTAAAGATAAATAGATAGATATAATCTAATTTTAGAGTCTTATTCTATTATCAACTATGGTGAACCCAAAAAATAAGAAACTCTAAACCCACAAACTAGATAAAAACAACCCAAGAAAGTTAACTCAATGATTACTTGAACTAAGAAACTAAAGTTATTGGATGAAAAACTCCAATTTATTGAATATAAAGATTCAATAACTAGAAGTATAAAGATAAATTGATGCAAATCAGTTAGCATCACCATATACTCCATTAGAGTTACAAATTGGGCCTAGTAAAAGGTTTAAAACTAAGATAATTTAAACGAAATTGACTAGGTTGATTCTAGATGTTTGGGTTAACAAATTGCAAATTTACCATATTAGACCTTTATGTACTATTTAGACTATATTTGAAGCTATAATTTGGATTTTTTTTGTGATTTTAGTTGGGATGAGAACTTAACATCTCAAGATTTTTATTCATATTTGGTAGGCGTAGTTCATCTAAGTGAGATAGAACATGTTTGAAATCAATATTAAAATACATCGGCACACAAGAAAATTTAAAAAAAAGATTGTTTCTATATGATTTATGGATTTTTACTAGTCAAAGATTTAATTACATGTGAAATCTTTATTTATACAAGGATTTCTTAGTTTCCAACAAGATAAATCAGACAACAATCTTTATTTTACAAGGATTTCTTATGCAACAATAATTTTTATTATTCAAAGATATTAAAGGCAATTTTGGGCTTGTTTTTTTTAATGGAAAATATTATTCTAACAAGCATTCACTTTTGGTTTGATCATTGGTTAGATTGAATTTTGCTAGAAGATTTTAAAGGCACTGTTCTCTATAAAGTTATTTTTCATAGTAATCAACTATTAAAAAGGCCTTGCAATAAGATTTAGAAGTTACTGTGTAAGATTTATATTATTTCCATTATTGATTTAGGATTACTTTTCCTATTTGTATTATTACTCTTTTATTATTTTTCTAGACATTTTTAGGGCATTTTTTTACCTAATATAAATAGTATTATTTAACTTGTATTTAGGTTCTTTTACAAAATTTGATTTTAAACTAATATTTTATGTATTAAAGATTGCTTATACTTTAGGTTCTTCTTTAGAATTTTTTTGGATTTATCAAAAATTAACTATATTTGGAGTGTTTTTCTTTATACCTTTAGTTCTTGATTATTTATAATCAAAGAGTTGGGGTTCTTTCATCCAATAGCTTTGGTATTTTAATTCTTGTAATTATTGTGTAGTGAAAAATCTTCAATCTAATTTTAGTTTTCTTGGGTTGTTTCTATCTTATTTGTAGATTTCAAGGTTTTTACCCTCTAGGCTCATATTATAAATGCCATAAAAACAACATTATTTAATAATTTATTATCATGAAACACATTTTTAAAATCATGTAATAAAGAAGCAACCATAATAGGAATACAAATATCAAGTTCATTAGTGTTAGAACAAAAAAAAAACTTTTGATCTCACTTGTCTTTGCATAAAAATCTAGATATAAAACATTGGCTCTTGTTTTATCTCCATTATTAGTCAAAACTATTATTTTCCTTTCTTGGCTAAATCTATAATTCCTATCTCTCTTATGGTTTCCATTTTTTTTATATCTATACTCATCGCCTCACTTGTAGTTTTACTCCTCTCAACCTCAATTTCTCTTTTTAACTTTAATTGGTCTTTGCAGATTTATTTAAGTGATAATGGTACAAGTGTGATGAATTTCCCATCTTTTACAAGAGTATCTATTCCTAAACTCATAATTTGTTACCTTCTTATCAAACTAACATGAATGCCCCAATAAAAAAGAGTGACTTGTATACATAGGAACCACGTCAGACAAAGCCTCGTCAGAATACTTCCTAATTGAAAATAACATCAAAACCTATTTTATAACATTTACCTCACTACATGCATATAAAATTTTAAAGCCTATAAGGTCCATAATGTTTAATATTGTTCAGATTCAAGAAAGAGCTCTCGAGTATCTTTCTCTAAATTTTCTCTCTCCCTTGCGAGAGTTCCCTTCAAGGCAGCTGCATTTGTCTTGGTATTTTAGATGGGTTAGTTTATCTAGTTGTTTATTATTTCATTTGTTATGCCCTATGGCTAAACCAAAGAATAAGTATTCATTACTTTGATTTGCATAATAAGATTGTCACTGTCAGTTTCCTTGCTCTCTATTTACTTCTTCTCATAGAATTAGGGCTCAAACTTGTAGAAGCTCACTCACCTTGCAAGATAAGACTCCTACCTTAATTATACCTTTCCCATGAGCCCTTGACCCTTATAGTTCTAGCTCTAAAGGGCTTTTCCCTCATATGGCTTCTACTAGTTGAATTCCTTCATGTGCTGCTCCTAATAAGTGGGTCATTCTAACCTAGACCCTATTCTAGTTGAATCCCATTTTGATGATCATGTCTTCGAGCCTAGTGATGGCTATGATTTTGAACATTTTAGCATTCTTGGCCAGCTCAGTTGGCACCGCGACCCTCGGTGGTTTCTACCTCATTGGGTGTTGCTTCACTAAGTGTTGAGAATCCTTAAGATTGTAACGAGGGCACTATTAGGGTAAGTGCTTCTCCACATGGTCCTCACCGAGTTCTATAACCAGACCATGATGTGTCTTTTTCAGCATTTTATCCCTTTGTTGGCTGATGATCTATAGCACACTAGGGACATTCGAAAATTATTTATTATTGGCTATGTTGCAGGTAAATTCACTAGCTAAATGGCTTTAAACAACCTTATTTCCGATGTTTGGAAATTTTCTACTAAGTTAATTGTTTATAACTCTGGATGGTTGATATATACATTTCATTCTGAGGATGATAAGATTGTTGTTCTATCTAGAGGTCCATACTATGTTTTTGGAAGGCCATTGATCTTAAAATCTATGCTAGAATTCTTTGATTTTGCAGCTATTGACATGTCTATAATCCCAATTTGGGTGAGGTTTTCTAATCTCCCATTTCAATGTTGGTCTCCAACTTATTTGTCAAAGATTGCAAGTGTTATTGGCCAACCGATTTAATGTGATCTCCTCACCTCTTTTATGTACAGGCTCTTCTATGCTAGAGTCTTCATTACTGTGGATTTGCTCTTAGCTTTGGCAACCACCATTAATATTGTGCTACCTAATGGATTGCCCCTACTGTAGTCTATTGTCTATAAATCACTTCTTCAGTTTTGCAAGCATTGTCGTTTGCTTGGCCATGTTGAATCTTTTTGTAACAGGGTAGGGAGACACAAAAAAAGGAAGCATTCTCTATCTGACCCCATTCTTATACAGGTGAGTCCAACTGCTTTTGGTTTGGGGCCTTCTACAGAGACAACTAAAGTGGATCATTATCATCTGCAGGATAATGAAATGCCTCAAGGTGAACCCAATATAAATCCTATATGTGCTGAGGTTACCGTAGTGGTTGATAATTGGGTGGAAGTCTACGGAAGAAAAAAGGTCAAGATTACAACTGGTGTTCCAGTTATAACCTCTTTACCATCTCTAGTATGTGCTTCTCCGAATATAGTGCATCATGATATAACTATAGTTAAGAATAAGGATGCTAATAAAGGTAGGAGACAATTGACACGACCAAAAGATTGATGTCTTCTCCTAAGTATAGGAGTATCGAAGTGATAAATAACTCGGCAAGACTAAGATCAAACTATAGAGAGGTTAATTGTATAAATTATAAATAACAACAATACAACAGCAACAACAATAATAAAAATGGTAGTAATAATAATAATACTAGTAGTAGTAGTAATAGAAGAAGAAAAAGAAAGAGAAAAAGAAAAAGTTGATGAGCACTTTGAGATGAAATATTAATATAAGAATTAACAATAATAATAATAAATGTCAAGGTTAGAGAATCCACTAATGGTATTTCAAACAAGTATAGTATAAACTCTTATTATTCAACTAGAAACCACATACAAAAGAGGTTCCAATTGGATTATGAATTGTTAACATGATTACATTAGTTATCTTATTTGAATAATGCTAATACTTGTAAATATTGTCAGGCATTCATGATTATAACTTATATTAACAACAAATCAAGTTCCTTTCATAGCACAAATGTAGGTTATACCATACCGTTGGGCTATGAAAATGTCAAGTATTTGTTGTACCAAGTGTTATACAACATAAATCTAGATTAATCATTTAACAAGGAAAGTATTAAAAGGGAATAAGATAACAAATACAAAACATGTTAGTATCAAATATTAAAGTCCATGTTGAGTTTACACTATACTTATTCTTACACCATTAGTGTAACCTTTTCACCTTGACATAATAAACTTAGCTAAACATAATGAAAAAGAAAAACATAAATAAACAAGATAAGAACATAAATAAGATAAAAGTTAACTAAGTAAAGACAAGGAATTAAAAGGCATAAACAAAAATACAAAAAGAGAAAGCAAGAGCATGATCTTGATTTGGAAACTAAGATGCCTAAATGCATGGCAAATACCTCCTTTTATAAGCCAAAATTAAAAACTATTGATTTGATAACTAATTGATGAGTGGGTGGTCAACTCTTAACTTGGTGACAATCCTTATCTTCTTTTGTCTGAATAAAACATCATTGATAACATCATAATTTGAACCAGACCTCTATATGAAAGTTCTAGGAAATTTTCTCAGCTTTCTAGGAAAAAAATTAAGGTCATTTGGACTTCTGGTACTCAAGATATAGGCTAAACACTGAATAGTATTTGGGTTGTAGGACAGATTCGGAGTTCTTCATTGTTGTTATAATTTGGATATGAAAATGACCTTTTTAAAACCAAACCTCCACATGAAAGTTATAGGCCTTTATCTTACCTTTCCATTCATATAAAGTAGACTTAAATTTGAGATCTACAACTCTAGATATGACTCAATTACCGAACAGTGTTTCAGTTTAAACTATACTAGCATCTCTTTTCTAAATTTGGTCATCTCTTTATCCTTTCAATTTTAGTACTTAAACTCATCAATCAATCCTTTTATTTATGTGATAGGCCTGCATTTAAGATGAAAATTTATCACAAATTAAAGGTATCTTATATTATTAGATATGTTATTATAAAAACATGTTTTGGTTAAGGAGATATTGATACTTCAAGTGCAAAATAATAATATAAAACCTTGATAAAAATACATTTTCAGTACTAATCAACAATACATGACTTAAAGCAGAGTTGGGAAGTCTCTAACTGCTAATACTGCTACTATATTTATAGGCACAAGTTTTGGTTTTAAGTCTGAAGTTGCTAGCAAGATTATGGAGAGGCCTGAAGACTCGGATCCCCCTACTCCCTCATTATGATTGGTGAATTAGGGGATTTTTCCACTTATGGTTATTGAATGTAAGTGTTGGTTGTTTGCTCTTTAGGCTTGCTATTAATGTTTTCTATCTGTAGAGTGGTTTCCCATGATTTTGTTACCAACTATGCTGGATTGTATTTTTTATTGTGGTCTATATTGTAATTGGTTTCAACTTGTCATGTATTGATGACTATATTGGTGTTCAAGGAAGCATGTTCCTTTTATTTATATATGCTTATATATTCTAACTTGCTGGCAACTTAGTTTTGTTTTGATCTATAAAATTTCTTACATGTGATCAATATATATATTGTTCATATTCAATTTCCTAATAATTATAATACTGGAAATGTTAGCATAAATCCCACTATCTATAATCACATTATATACCTTATTATTGATATAATTTCTCGTATGGAAAATATTCTCCCTTTACTACTTCATGTCATTTTCTTGATCTGAACATTAAGCGTACGCTAAAGTGCTTACGATTCACCCTTAACCCAATACTCTACATCCCTATCACTACAATTCTTAAGTTGTGGCATCTCATCATCTTTGTATATGTCACTTTCGGATTCAATCTCTCTTTGATCTTGTAAAATTATAGCTTGCTTTTTTAGACATTGCAATGCTAAGTATCCAACTTTTAAACACCTAAAACACTTAATATCATGGTTACGAGTAGGTTGAGTTTTCCTTTTACCTTTAGAATCAACAATGACTTTCTTTTTAACCTTGGAAGGTTTGGCTTTTATGTTAATGCTAGGCCTTAGATAGGTAGCCTTTTCTCTTCTATAATTCGACCTCTATGATTAAAAAAAAAACCTAAATTACTTATTTATCGTATATTACTCTTACATTTTACTTGTCTTTCCACCTTATTTGCCTTATAAACCATAACTTCTAACTTAACATAATGTTGTAATTGAATAATATTGGCAATATCGTGACCTCCCTCATTTAAAAATCTCACCATTATAGTTTCCATATCCTCCAATACATTAGCCCTAATTATGAAAATCTTCATCTTTGTATGATAATCCTATTATCTTAAACCCATAAGTCACACTTTACAACCTCTGATATAACTCAGAGTAATAGTGTCTTAGAACAAATCTATTCCTCATAATTGCTTTTATCTCAACCCAATTATCTATAGGTTTTTACAATTTCTCCTCCTATCCAAAACAAGTTGTTCCTATCAAACTATAACATAATTAGTAACAAAATTTATATCTTTTTTTTTCTTTTAAATAGTTGTGGCAATTGAAAATCAATTTAACCTTTTTCTCCCACTTTTAATAATAATCCCTAAGTTTCTATCCAAATCATCACGATACCCAAAACCTTGATGAAAACCATCAACGCTTTGACTTTTAGGCTATAAATATCTATTCACATGACCAATTGATGCATGATCATAATCCACAATTTTGTCATCTATATTCTCTTCAGCAAGCTTATCAATAGGTGGAGTAGTGTGCCTTCATAACCTTTTAGCCTTGGGACTCTTATGATTTATCTCTTCTTATAAACTAGTTATTTTAGTCTCTTGCCTTTCTAATTTATATAAAAGATCTCCAAACCTCAAAACCATCCTCTTCAATTATTATTACATGGCTATAAACCTAAAAGCCTAATTATCCCTCTTCTTTGGCGCTGATGAATCACTTTTCATAGACATTGTCAAAATCTAAAAAAAGCATGTTAGTAGCAATAAAAATATATCCTCACTCACTTCCTCATGTATTTATACTCAAATAGATGTCAATTTTCTCTTATTGCACTCAAATATGGCTTCTCATGGTAATATACTCATTATTTTATCTTTTACCTCTCGTACTAACCTTTTCAGTTCTTTAAGGAACTAATCTCAAACAACCAAAGAAAAACAAATTAGCAATGAATTGCTTAGTATTTTAGACTCAATAATCATGAAACAAGGAAAAACTATAAAAAAATAAATTACAAACACAAAAATGCTAAAGATTATGATTCATATATTAATGTGATACGACGATGCGAAAACAAATACATAAGTAAGAGAACTAAAGTAATATTACTCAATTAACTCAAAACTATCTTTAGAATACTAATATGACTGAATATGAAAGTAACATATAAAGAAGAATTGTGTTGACACAAATTGTCTCGATATGATTCATTTTGTAATTTCAGAATTACCCAAATCTATGTATGTATAAATAACATCAAAATTAAGATTTGACACTAAGAAACCAAAAACTCAAAGCATATCATATTATATGTGTATATCTCTTAGTTTCTGAATTCAATATTTTATTAGTTCAAGCCTGCAATATTTTTTTATTTCACTTCTTTTTTTATATATGTGTGTGTGCAAGCGCTGCTAACTTTTTTCTTATAGTAAAAAATTCAAAAACTCTCTTTTATGTTACCACAATCAAATTTGAAGAAACAATGAAAATAATGACAATGACATTGAAATTTAAAAAATAAATTAATACAATATGATTATAGAGTTTTGCTATGATACCAACTGATGTAAACTTGAATGGTAAGAACTTTAGAACCCAAATGCAAGAAAAAACAAAACCAAGAAAGATATTATCAAATTTGGATGATAAAAGTTCGACACAACAATTATCTGAACCGGGGTGCTAAAACTATTAGAATGAAAACCCTCACCTAATGATTATAAAGAATCATGAACGAGAAATAAAAAAAAAACATCACCAAGATAGTTATTTTTTGATAAGTTAAAATTGTTTAATGAAGAACAAAAAAGTAAAATCAAAGTCTGTATAAAAAAATATAAATATAAGTTAAATAAATCTATTTGTAAGAGGTAAAAAGGTCCTAAACAAAGCTAGAAAAATAATAAAAGAGTTATAAATAAAATAGAAAAAGAATCCTAAATCAACTAAAAAACCAATACAAATCTCGCATAGTAGCATCTGGACCTTATGCAAGGCTTTCCCAATACTCAATCTCTATGAAATGTTAAGCATAAATAAAACAAGGCCTCTAAAATTTTCTAGCAAAGTTTCAGTCTAATTCAATAATCAAATCAAAAGTTATGCTTATTAGCATACAATTATGCACTAGAAAAAATAAGACCTACACCATTTCTAGTGTCTTTGAATGATAAGAAAACCTTTCCAAATAAGCTTGACACTACCCCTTAATTTTCTTGTAAGATATGAACTTCTTGTTCACTTTATTTTCCTATTAAATAAGAATTGTTAAATTGTCAAATTTATCCAATATGAACTTCTTTGCAACGATAAATATTTCTACACACAATAAAGACTTCTAAACTAATATGGGATTGATAAAACATATGAAAATATTTAATTAATTAAGGCTGCCACATGCTCTTTTTGGATAACCCACTATTATATAATAATTAGGCCCATGTTATAGTATTAACTCCTTTTGAACATGAATTAAACTAATTAAAATCCGATGATCATTTGTTATAACCTCATTGAAATTTATCTTAACCCAAATAATTTGAATAAGCTTATTAAATCCACCTTGAACTTCTTTTTTCTTCATCGTATAATTGATCTAATTAACATTTCTAATTGATCATTTAGTATTGTGATTGTGTTACAAACTAATCCACATCAAATTAATTCAAACTCATTAACTCTATGAATTATTTGAAAAGATACATATTAAAAGTTGTGTAGAGTGGAATAAGATGTCTATCCAAAATATTATCCAATTAGAAAATCCAGCTAGAAAATCCAGCGTAAGAATTTTCCTTGCTTCTCTTATACAAGCAAGGCACAACTACATACGAAATAAGAAACTAGCTCCCATTTTCAAATCAATAAATGGTTATCACAAATATCTTATTTTCCCTTGTTACATGCTTACAAACAACTTTTCCTAACTGTTTTTCTATGTTTTGCAACCTAGCAAGCAAAGTGATTAAGGTTAGAAAGGGAGAATATTTATGTATGGCGTGTGGAAAAGTATTAGATGGCCAACGCTCTGCTTGTGGCCAACACGGCATCAACATACCTTTTTTGTGTGTGTATTAGATGGTTTTGCACACAACCATTCAACCACAAAAGATATATTCAGAGAAACTTCTGTTTTGCAATTTGCAACATTCTTCACTTCTTGTTGGGTTCCATTTTTTGCTTTTTTCCTTTGGTTGGTTAGATTCATCTCAATGAACCGCCAACCTAATTATCCCAATATCAATTGCCAAGGAAGATTTATGAATTGTGCAATGATCTCATTAGTCATGAGAAAGGGTAGCAGATGTAAATAAAACTGGGCAGGCCATCCTGCCAAACTATGATTTTTCGTTTACAAAATTTACGCTCTCCTGAGCATATCTTCCATGGACAAGACGAAAACATGAACAAAATACTGCCAACTTCATTAAAATCGTGTAAGGTCATGGAGAAGGAAATACATTAAACAAATCCAGTGGCATTAACCCCTCATCTAGGTCCTCTGTTGTGAGACCTGACAATTTTCTGTATCTCCCTACACCTTTTTTTGTTTTTTTTCCCAGATCATGGAACTTCACAGACCCTTTTACCTTTCTGCAAAATACCACCTACCAGTCACTCGTATTACCTTTCGGAATCTTGTGCCATCCTCTAACTAAAGAACGCCTCTTTAGCAGCAATTGATTTCCTTCGTATGCACTCTTGATATTTTCCAGCGAGTGAATCAAAGAGAATACCAGCACCAACACCAACAACTAAATCTATGGTATAGTGACCCCTAGTACCAAGAAGCCTAATAACTTGCAGAACATTAAGCACATCAAATGTCCAAGCCAATTCCCACCTCTGCATTCTTCTCATATCCAATGATGCAATCACAGACCCTGCAACATGACCTGAGAAAAACAAAAAAAACGATACATTACCCACCGGAAAGTCCGCTCCTGACCCCAGAAATTCCTGGTAAGAAATGAAACCAAAAAACATGACTCGTTAGTGGCACTCCATAAAGAAACAACAGAACAAAAACAATTGACTAATTTGTTTGAGACAGATAAGAAAAGACACCTATATTAATAGAGACAAAATTCGTAGATGGTCGATCACATAGATGTTAAAGTCGCTCGTCAATAATCCAAACACTACTAGCTAGAGATTAAGGGGGAGAGAGAGAGAGAGGGAACTCATGTTAAGACGAACCTCTGGCAATGGAAGCTGAGTGGAGTAACCCAGAATCCCACGGCAAGTGAACATAAATAACGCAGAGATTGTTGCTCTAGGTCTGCCTTCAACTAGCCACGTCCATAGGATATATGTTGTTTGCATACCCACAAATACCTGATCATGCACACACAACAAGTTGTTTATTCACTAGAGAATGTAAATACCAGAGCCTCCTCGTCTATCCTCTCCTCAAATTATATGAGACTACAAGGCTGCTTTAAAACTTGACCTAGGATTGATTTCTTATAGTGTATCTCGTGGATGTTTAAAAATATAATATATTAACTGTTATTCTTCATAGTGATTTTACTTGAAAATATATCAAAATTATTTTTTTTATTTTTTTAAAAAATTATTTTTCACATTATAACATAAAATTGATATAAAAACACTAAAAAGAAATCAAAATCTTTTTTTAAGAAAATTCATCTAAGAATAGGAATGGTATCAATGATGCTTTTCGCGTTTGTAGTCGAGCATTTCCAAACAGGCCTTTAGAATAATCCGCTGCAATTATATCCACAGTTAACTTCTAAAGCAAAATTCAACCTGGGATGCCCTTCTTGCTAAAAATAGAAGGCAAAATCTATTGCTTACAAGAATTATTCCTTGCATATGCTTACAAATTAATTATCAAATCTTAAAAAAAAAATAATCAAAATCAACCATGCTAAATACCACGAACGCATCCTTCACAAATCTGACCCAGGGAAAAGAACACCAGAAACACATTGATCCCCATTGATTACAAGTTTCGCATGCATTGATGGCGTACCGTATTAAGAGCAGCGAGTAAAGTATTGAGCTCCGGCCACGAGGACAGCAATCCGTGAAGGCGGCGCGTGGCAACAAATCCCAAGTCAAACGGAGGCGATGATGCTGGCACCATGGGGAGCGTGTACTCCACGGCCATGAAAAACAACAACCCAAATCCAAAAAAGCAAGGAAGCCAATGATGCTTAGCCACAGTGACCATATCATGCACCGTCCATTTCAAAAAGAACGGGTCAACAGCATAGAAACCGTTACTAACTCCATCGGTCATAATGCCAACAGTTTTCTTTTCCTCCTGCTCCATGTTGAAGCCGCCGTCGACGTTGATCTGTTTACGCTTATAAGGGGTGGGAATCGTGGCGGTGATAGTTGCGGTGGTGGTTGTTTTCATGACTAGGGTATTGGAAAGGAAATGGTGATGAGCGATGCTGCGTGGGTGTGTGCGTGTCTGTGGAGGGAGGAGTAAAAGTAGTCAGAAAAGAAAGAAGCGAAATGGTGATTGCGGAGATTACGAGGAAATCTTGGCGGGTGGGAAAGTTGTTACATTTATTTGGGTCTCAGGGTACGCTTGGTAAGTCCAATACCTGCTTGAAATGGAATGAATAAGGAGGAATTTATTAAAGAGAAGAGATACGGTCCGCATGGTCGGTGGAAGAAGTGTTTTTAGTTTTCTTTTTTTTTTTTTAAAAAAAAAAAAAAAACTCTATCTCATAAACATTTATAAATACATTGCCACGAATGAATCTATAAATTACAGAATTTTTTATAGTTAATTAATATCCTCTGAAATGTCAATATTAATATAACTTCGTTAATAACATTAATTATTCAAAATCCAAACCTAAATAATTAATTAAAATCATCTCAACCTATCTTTCATATTGATCTCCTTTTATTTTTTTCTTCCTTGACATCATATACATAAATTATTAACTCCACAGCACTAGCATTACAAACAATTTAAAATAATAGAAAATATAGAGCATAGGTTGTAAAAGCTTGACTAATAATCTCGTGTCACTATTTGGGTCCTATACCTCCCCTTGCATCAATAAGTATACCGCATTGTATTCACAAGCATTGATTTATTCTAAATTTTAAATTTATATAAATTTATTTTTAATCATCTCATTAATTATTACGTTTTTCTTTAATTTACATTTTATATTCCCATCAAATCCTTTTTCTTAGATTTTTAATTAAAAATGCAAAACAAGATCATAATTAGCGTAGTTCTTTATTCAAATATTGTTTTGTGTTTCATCCATAATTAACATTCTATAATTTCAGGTGTGGTTTAATCCTTAAAAATGCTAAAACATGGGGTTACAAGTCCAGCAAGAGAGAAGAACCTAGTTCTACTCTTAAAGCCTTCAAAACTACTTATTATTAAAAAGATAACTAACTATCCAATAGAGTTTATCTTGACCCCCTCTCAATTATTAGTCTATAGTTAAAGTTTTAAGACTTTAAATTAAGTAGTGTCAACTTGATAAAATACTTTAAAAAGGATTTAATTAAGAATCTCCGGAAACATTTGGAATCAAATTGATAAAATTTATAGGTTTAGGATTGAATTGAGAATGAGTATATAGGATTGGTACTAAATTAGGGTTTCCATACATTAACATCCTCCTTGAACAAAATTCTCAGACAGCAGTTGAAAAAGGCCCCACAAGTGTGATTTGAAAATTGAAACAGCACAAAAGCGAGGAAAAATTCTTTAACACGCTCTGTCTCTGCTAACCAAAACCCATCAGAAAATAATTAATTAAAAAGGAAAATGTCTGCTTTGAGTGTTGCAACAATTTGTTTACTCCATCAGAATCTTGGGTTCTTTTCTCTGTTTTTCTCTTACGCTCGCTGACTAAAGCAAACAAACTACCTCAAGAAAAGAAGAAAGAAGCTAGAGAGAGAGAGAGAAATTACGGAACTTTAAAGGCTAAAACAAAAAAACAGAGAGAAGATATAGTGATATATAGAGAGAAATAAGAAGTGGGTTTTGGTTGGTGAAGGTGGATATGGCCTTTACTTCCATGCTTTGTTGTGTAAAGAAGTTGGATCGGTAGGTTTTTCCTCAGCTGTTCATAGAGGATCTATTTTTGATTATTTGATTGCTATTTTCTTTCTTCGATTTTTAGTTCCTTTGATTTTTTTGTTGTTTATGGTTTCTGGATATTGCTGTAGTTCTGCATGTTTTGGTAAATAAAATTGGGAATTTACATGGGTTTTGAGTTTTGGATTTGGCCGTATTTCGAGATTATTTTTCCTTCTTGATGTTAGAAATAGTGTTTTTATTTGCTTCACGGTTTTGAAATATAGGGTAGAAATTAAAACTTAGGTAACTGGGTTTAAGGGTCTAGATGTTGAAATCAATTTTTAGTGTTTTCTTGGGTAGCTTTGTAAATGATGGGAGGGATACCACTATTTCATTGGATTTTAAATGGGGTTTTTTCAAGATATCTTGGTACTTTCTGAATTTCTTAAGGGATTTTTGTCCACTTGCTGAAATAAGGTGATGAAGAGTAACGGCATTGAGTTTGCCTGCTAATAAAAAACAATCAGTTAATATGAGTTTGTGATTGATTTTATAGGAAAGAGAGAGGAAAGAAGCAGCTGACATGGCGAATCTTCTCCTTGAAGGAATTACACTCAGCCACCAACAACTTCAATTATGATAACAAGCTGGGAGAAGGGGGATTTGGCAGTGTTTATTGGGGTCAGCTTTGGGATGGATCACAGGTAATAGTTTAATTTTCAGCTTCCTTGTTCTGCCCCTCCATTTTTGTTTAACCATTTTGCTCGTCCATTATTGAAAGGTATATAGTAGTTCATCACATGCAATAAATCTATATAGCAACTTCATTGAGCTGCTTTTGTTTTTGATTTAACTTCAAAGTCTATTTAGAGCAAAAGAAAAAAAGATGCAAACTAAAGGCTGTTGTCATCTTTCCAGTTTTTATATGCATTTGAACCTCAGTTAATTGCTCAAGATTGTTGAGGTTCAGATTTTGTCACTATTTATATGGACACTATGTCAATTGATAGTTTGATATTATCTATTATAGCCTGATTCATTGTGTCCTGTTTTTATACTGGATCCAAATCAGATCTTTTTATGAAGATTGCATAAGCAGGTCCATTTGGTGTGCCTATGTCAGTGGAGGTTCATATCTAGCACGGACAGTGTCGAGGTTCATGAGATTAGAGGACAAGATTTGGAAATCATAACTGATTGAAATAACAAATCACAGATATTTAAGTTTTGGTTCGGCAATTAAGAATTTCTTGCAACTGTCATTAGCACCAAGGTTTTATTAGGATGTAGTTGAACTTATCTGATGTTTTTTTTTCCCCACTTCATGGCAATTTGTTGTCCTTCAATTACTTTACTTAGCACATTTTACAGAATAAGTGGCCCTATTATTTTACTAAGTGCATTTTTCTTAGTGCAACTATGGTGGAAGTGAAACTAAAAATATGCGGACGGTTTGGTATTTTGGGGCAGGGCATGTGTGTACAGTTGCTTAACCATGATTTAAAGCCAACTACCTCCTCAAGGCAAACCAACATATGTATTTGGGTAATTTTTTTAACATATCCAAAGGACATAAAAAGTAACTCAGAATTTGGAACGTTAGGTAATTTTCTATGATTCCAATGAGTTTCCAAAGAATTAATGTTGTATTACAGAACTGTGAGCTTTATGGTTAAGGTTCTCTTTCTTTTAATTGGACAGTGAAGAAAATTTTTAGTTATAGCAAGAATGCTAACAGAGGCCATTACTTGGGGTAGTACTAAGTCGAGAACTTGCAGCTGCTAGGATACATGTTTAAGCATTGAGAGTAGTCACTTCATGCCAAGACATCAAAAGATGGGACTATCCCTCAATTTTCCCTCCCAAATCACCACTTAAGAATTTTAGAATGTTTCTTTAGATTGTCGAGACTTCCTTGGAATAAAGTGGTTATACATTCTCTTTCAAAGGACTATTTATGAAGGAAATTTTGTGAAGCGGATCATGTTATGTTTTACATTCAGTAAAACCTGCTTTTCTGATATGTTTCTTATGTGCGGTATTGCATTTCACAACTTGATTGACTTGGGTCATCAAGTTTTGATCTTGTTGAGCTTCTTATGATAGTTTCTACTAACTAGTAATTCATATGCCTTTTGAAGAGCAATTGAGGTGTGTTCAACAAATCACTTAAAAAGCTAGAAGATTGTCATTTGTAGTCTTCATTAGCTTTATATGCAAGTGTCTTGCTTAAATTTAGTTGTCATTATAAGAATTTCTACTTTTAGCAATCAATTATGTTCAATAGCTAGGTTGGAGGCGCACGTGTTTCTTGCTTAATCTTTATGTTATCCCGTGCAATGAAATGCATTATTCTAATGCTCTATTTTCTGTACAGTGACATAAATCTTATGACTTTTCTTTTCTTTTTTATGTTTTTTTGCATTGGAGATCCATTGGCTTTGGGGATATAGCAGGGAGTAGGTGTTCCTCATCCCTACATCTCTTTGCCCACTCTTGTTAGGATTTAAACTTGGGACTCTAATGTGGAATTCCCAAGTTTTAATTTCTATACTGTCCCATTAGAGACACCTTCAATGATGTGAATCTAGAAGGTAGGAATTGTAGAACTCACAATCAAGATAGAAAACAATCCAAGAAAGCTAAAATCAAATTACAATAAAAAAACACTCGATACGATGATTACATGAACCAAGACATCGAAGTTATTAGATGCAAAAGACCTCAACCTTATGATTATAATGAATCATGAACTGGAGGTAAAAAAGACCTCGACCTTATGATTATAATGAATCATGAACTGGAGGTATAGGAAGAGCATCCAAAACCACCTCTCCTTGTCCATCTTTTGCATGGATCACATTAATCAAGGCTTGATCACCCCTTGTCCAATCTTGAAGCTTGAATTGCCCTAAATATCTTGAAGTAGCCCATTGAAAACCTCTCTAATCATTTTGGCCTTTGACCTAATCGACATCTCTCATGAATCTTTTTGTGGTGCATGTTGGTTCTCATCAATACTCTCCTTAAGAGGATTCGACCTCAAATCATCACCTACATCAAACAGAGGATGATTAGAAACATTAAAAATAGCACTAATACCATAGTCATCATAGTCACTTGAAAGATCCACCTTGTATGTGTTGTTGTTGATTTGTTCAAGAACTTGGAAGGAACATCTCCTTTATATTGCAACTTAGATCTCTTATAGGTTGAAAATTTTTCTTCCCTATATGCACCCAAACCAAATCATCACTAGGAATACCATTAATCTTTGAAAAATCCTAAAGAATTCACTGAAAACCAAGAGTATGAGCAAACTTGGATGCACACTATTTTTTTTGAATAATAAGCAATCACTCAATTTTTTTTTTTTTCAAGCTAAATAGCTTTATTTATACTATTTAAAATGTCATGAACAATGTTGGAAAAATAATAAAAGAGTTCTAAATAAAAAAAGAAAAAGAACCCTAAACCAACTAGGAAAATAATACGATTTTCACACAATAGCTTCTCATCTTTACCACAAACCCTTCTCAGTGTCCGATTGCTATGAAATTTTGATTCTATAGGAAACAAGGCCTTTATAATTTATTTGAAAAGAATTCTAGTATGATTCAATGATGGGATAAAGAGTTTGCTTAGAATTATAAAAATGTGCATTAGAAAAAATAAGCCTAAAACTGCCTCATGGAATAATGGAATAATGACCGAGAGTTATTCTTCAAGTTCACTGGTTATTTCACATTTATTTTCTAGTGAAAGAATTTTAAAATAATCACAAATCTTAGAACCTATCTCCTTTTTTGCATTGCAATCTTCAACTTCATAAACATCACTGATACTCTCCTTCTGAAGTTCATGTTTGATTTTCCTTTTATCCTCTGGTGAATGATTTAGGTTTTGACATGAAATTGTTGTTGTGTCAATAGTTTTCTCTGAACTCTTTCACATTCTCTTTTCCAACAAGTCATAAGAACCCAACAAGTTTTTAGCCTTCCCACTTTTAGTTTTAAAATTGGACATCTTTGAATCACCATTTGATCGTTTTTTATCTTTTTGATGTTGGTCTGTAGCTTCTAATTCATCAAGTAGTTTATTTGTTATTTTTTAATAAGCATTGTAAGTTGTTTGTTCTTGCTTGCCTTGACATATCTCACACAAGTTTTTTAATCATCAACATTCATGGCTTGGAGCCTCAGTTTCTCTTGCCTCCTTGCATTAGGAACCTTTTAGGATTGTCTCTCTTGCAAATTACTAAGTTTTGCATCATTTCTGTCCAAGCCATCACAAATCCCAAAATCTCTTCCTACTCTTTTATGGCTGAAATTTTCATGTTGTTGAAATCCCCCATTTCCATGGTTTTTAGGCTATCGAAATCTATCACCTTGGCTAAATGATGCATGGTCAAGGTCTTTGGCTTCTTCAGCTTCATTCTCGTCAACAATCTCATCCAAATGTGGGGTAGCGCATCTTTCTGGACTTCTGACACTAGAAACTCTTCGGAATGATTCCTCTCGCAAACTAGCAATCACGGTCTCTTGTCTCTCCATTCTATCCTACACCTCACCAAACATTACGTTCATCCTCTCAAATTGCTGCTGCATAGCCCGTACAAATTGCTGCTGCATAGCCCGTAACATGAACGAGTTTTCCTTCTCCTTAGTAGGTGATGATCCGTCTTTGGAAGACACTGTCGAAATCTAAAATCTCATGTTAGTAGTAACAAAATAAATTCTCACACTCCCTCATCTTCTTACACTTAATAAGATGTAACTCCAGTCATGTTTCACTCAAATTCTGGTTTTTCATCATAATATGCTCACCCTTTCACCTTTTACCTCTTATGCTTCTCTTCATTTCTTTAGGGAACTAATAAAAAAACAACCAAAAATCTTAGTCGTGTAACATCCAGCTAAAGTTTTGAAGACACTAACAATCAAGAAAATGAAAACAAAGATGAATGATGAAAAAAAAGATAGAGACAATGAAAACAAAAACGAATACAACAACTAACACAAAAATGAATACTAAAACGAAATTGAATTCAAGAAAGACTACATAACCTGAAACCACAATAGACTTTTAACTAACCTGAAATTAGTAGCAACACAAACAAAATCTATTGATGATGCACACTGATTCCATAGACACTAATTCACAATTTCCGTAAATAATCCAAACCCAAAGCATACTCGAATAACCTAGAATCAATATCAAACTAACAATAACCACTATCTGATATGGATTAAAGTGTTTTTCTTAAGTCTGAAATTCATTTTTTTTTTTTGTAAACTCAAGTTGCGGTAGAATAAACAACTTGTGATTTAATCTTCTTTTTTTTTCTTACTATGCTGATTTGGCAATAGCCTTTTTTAATAGAAACCTTTTTTTTTAGTTTTTCTCTCTTTTTTATAATATTGCTGCAAAAATCAAAACTGAAAAACAATGAACAAACAATGTGGAAAATTTAAACATAGATAGAATTTGATTTTAGAGCCTTGCTCTGATACTAATTGATGTGAATTCAGAGAGTAAAATCAAGATAGAAAACAACCCAAAAAACTAAAATTATATTACGATAAAAAAATCAGCACAATAATTACTTGAATCAAGGCACTGGAGTTATAGGATGAAAAAAACCCTAACCCAATGATTATAATGAATTATAAACTGGAAGCATCGGAAAAACATCCAAAACTGCCTCTTCTTGTCCAACCTTTGTGTGGATCACCCTTTGTTGAAATCTTAAAGCTTGAATTGCTCAAAATATCTTGAATTGGTTCATTGAAAACCATTTTAATTTTCTTAGCCCTTGATCCAATCAGCATATGTAATGAATCTTTTTGTTGTGCTTGTTGATTCTCATCATTCTAATTGTTTATGTGCCTCTATGCCTTGTTATAGACTTTCCCATAAATTAGATCCAATTCTGAAACAGAGATTAATGCAGATTGCAGTTAAAAGGTTAAAGGTTTGGAGCAACAAAGGAGATATGGAATTTGCTGTTGAGGTGGAGATATTAGCACGTGTTAGGCACAAGAATCTGCTGAGCCTACGCGGTTATTGTGCTGAAGGGCAAGAGCGCCTGATTGTATATGACTACATGCCAAATTTGAGCTTGCTCTCTCACCTTCACGGGCATCACTCGGCAGAATGTCTTCTTGACTGGAAGAGACGGATGAATATTGCGATAGGATCTGCTGCGGGAATCACGTAAGTATATCGAACCCAACTCCTTCCTATGCTGTCCTGCTGACATATAGCTAACTTCATTGTTTGATTATTCAAGTTATCTTCACCACCATGCAACCCCCCATATCATCCACAGAGACATCAAAGCTAGCAATGTGTTGCTAGATTCAGATTTCCAGGCACAGGTTGCTGATTTTGGATTTGCAAAGCTTATCCCTGATGGTGCAACACATGTAACAACAAGAGTTAAAGGTACACTTGGCTACCTTGCCCCTGAATATGCTATGCTTGGGAAAGCATCAGAGAGCTGTGATGTATACAGCTTTGGTATTCTCTTGCTAGAGCTTGCTACTGGCAAGAGACCACTTGAGAAGATGAGTCCCACAGTTAAAAGAACAATTACAGATTGGGCTCTGCCATTGGCTTGTGAGAGGAAGTTCAGTGAACTGGCAGATCCCAAGCTCAATGGGAAGTATGACGAGGAAGAGTTGAAGAGGGTTGTCCTTGTCTCTCTTGTTTGTGCTCACACCCAGCCGGAGAGAAGACCCACAATGCTTGATGTGGTAGAGCTGCTGAAGGGAGAGTCCAAGGAGAAATTATCCAAACTAGAAAATGATGAAATGTTCAAGGCCCCTCAGGCCGCTGATTTTGATGATGAAGAAAGATCAATTGCTGAAAACAGCTCAGAATTCATCTCAGAGGAGAAGGACGTGAACAGGGAAGTGAAAGAGATTGTACAGGAAAATGCTCATAATAGCTGAAGTATTTGCACATGTAAAATTTGGTTTGAGTTGAGTTTCTAGTTGAACACCAGTAGCACTGGCAATCCATTTATTAGAGTTGTCAGGAATGATGCTACTAACAGTCGTGAAAGCATTGTTTTATGACTACCGAAATTGTTGTGCTTGTATCCTCGAATACACCAGGTGGCCTTGGTGTCTGTCTTTGGTATCTGCCTGGCAAGTGTGCCCAGATTTTTTATTTTAGATGGGGTGAAGCTGATGCATTCCTCTCGTTGTGTATTTTATTCAAATTTGTTCGAGATGAACTCCGTTTATTGAACTGGGATGGATCGATTTATCTTGTAGTTTTATTTGAGACAGAGGTGCCTGCCCGGTCTCATCTCGAAGTCTGGGAACAGTTATCGGGAATGGAGGAAGCTGCTTCACTTCTTAATTTCTTATGAAAAAAAATTAAAAGATTGTGGTACGAAAATCTTAATGCATGCTCTTCTGTTCATTTTTTTTAAACAGTAATTACTTTTTGAATCTTTAAATTATAACAAGCTGAAAAACAAGTCTTTCGGTTTCCTGGAACCCAATTTTCCAATCACGGTTTTTGGGTTGCTCGCTAGTTAGTATGATTTTATCCTTAGCCATGCCAAGTACAGGCTCTTTGCGTTACAGAAGGCACCATGGTGGTGACAACGACCGCAGTTTTATACTCCAAGTGAACGTATCCTCTCGAGCGGTCTCGCCCTCTTCCAAGTTGCTGGACTGGAGGAAATGAGTTGGCTGATGATCCTCATGGTAATAGTCTCTAGGCGTCCCCAGCTTGATTCCATACTTCATGCTGACTGTCTGCTCCACTCCCATAAAGTTGTGGTTCCATGGCCTGAGGATTGTCTCTCTGTTTTTTTTTTTTTTTGGGGGGGGGTGGTGTTGTTGGGGGTGGTGTGATACAGATGAACTTCTTCAAAAAATCTTGGTCATGGTGTAAGTGTACCCTATTTCCTGTAAACTCGTGCAGAAAACCAGCAAGTGGAAATAATTTCAGGTAAATTATCAGGAAAAAAAAATAGCATGGATTTGTACCTTGATATCCTCACGATTCACATGTATATGATTGTCTCGGAGACACAGATTGGACTACTGGTTGTTACAATAAGTTCATCACCATGCACATTTGCTTCTTGTTCTTCTTAGTAAACCACAAACAAGCTATTCTCATGAAGCTAATAATTACTTCATAGCTCTCTTTAATGAAAAGAGGATAAGGAATCTCCCAAGCCACAAAGAATTTCATCTCCATATTGTTATCTCAATAAAAATTCAATCTAATGAAAAAAACTGATGAATGAACTTGAGGGCATCCTTTGAACTTTCCAGCGCGTCGCTAGTGAAAACAGCAGCTTATTTATGAGGGTGTTTCAGAATGCTATGTTTGGTGTCTAGGAGGAGACCGGCTTCTGGTTCTGGAGATGTGTGGCGATTGGTTATGGAACACCGAAGAGAAAGAGAGGTTACGGGTCTGCTGCAGCATTTATATTTCAAATGAAACGTAAACTTGGTACTAAAATCATGATATTATCGATTTTAGTACCAAGTTTATGTTTTCAGTCTGATTTTATCAGTTTTCAGGTTCTTAAAACTATTTTGCACGATTTCAACAACCTCACTTCCATTTTAGATGCCAACATGTTAAATAGGTGGCTTGTATACATCGTAGGAGTTCAATGGTAGTTAAACATGCTTCATATAAATTAAGCTTACTGGGTTGGTCAGCATCATCAAAGTACAACTCAAACAAAAAAAGGGTGATTGGTTTCATAAGATTTATGCAGGGTTCTAGTTCCCTGATCCATTTTTTCAAAAACAAAGTCAACAGATATCAACCTAATAATAATAATAATAAAAATTCTTACTGCTTCATATGCAAAACAAACAAAATAGAGTCGCTGGGTAAATAGATCCTGCTGTAAAGGATCCCCTTGACATGATAGCATCACACTCGATGAACCTGCATCGTGAGTGGATGCCTGTGTCTTAGGTTTCTGCTAATGGTCGGCACCTAACTACTCATATTTGAGCTGCACTTTTGAGTACACGTATTAATTTTCCATGTACTGGTAGCTGTCCTGCGGTGATTTATGCTAACGATTGTCTCCTTAAGCATAAGTTTATCCGCTAACGGTAGTGATTTATGCACAGATCATCACTTCCTTTGATGCCATACTTTAATAAGTCTATGTAAGTGTGCAAGTACATTTAACCTTTTTGGTTATCGGGGATCTGCTGTTCTGAATTATCTTTGCTAATTACTAGAGGGGTTTTCAGTCTGCTCCTTTCTGGATCTTCTGCTGATTTCCCCCCAGTTTTGTTCTTGTTTTGGTTTCGTGAATGAGAGGCTTTGTTCGTCCTTCTCCTCTCCCTCGTGTTGTGCTGGTGTTTTAAATGGAGAGGGAGCTACCATTCTGGAAAATCAATTGAAGGCAAGATTTTGAGAATTGATTTGAAGAAATCAATTTGGGCTTGATTTGCTAGAGAATCAACTTCGGCTAGAAAATTGATTGAGTACAATCAGCTGGGATTTTGGACCTTTAGAGAAGCTGAATCATTAATTAATTAGGGATTAAATCGAATTAATTTGACAAAATCAGTGGATTAAATTGGGCTGAAATGAATTAATTTAATTCAATTGGACTGAATTGGTTGAAAAGAATGGGACTAAAACAAATTTATATAAAACAAATTCGATTGATCCTTAGAATATTTCCTTTTTTTCATTAGTTTTTGTATTTTTAATTCGTTTCAATTCTAATCAAATTTGCCCTAAATATATCATCTTGTTTTTTTTTTTAATTGTATTCCTAATTAAATTAATTTAGACCTCCAGATTTAACTCTTGTTGCAAATTCTTCTTGGTTATTTCTAAATTTGACTATTTATTTCAAACTATCTTTGAGCTTTCAAATTTCTTTCCATCCTACCCACATTGAATTAAATTAAGTTTTTTTCTTTTTCTTCTTCAATTCTAACCTCAGCCAACGGCCCTCAAACTTTATTTTTTTCTTTTATACTCAATTATTAATCCACCTTAACTGTGATTTTTTTTTTATATATATATTTTTTATTTTCTAGATTTTTTCTTTGCTTTTTTATGATTTATTTTTAACATAAAATTTTAAAAATAATGAAATTAACATAATGATTAAATTAACTAAATTTAATAAAAATATTCGGGTCTATTTAAGAATGTGATTGCGGTTGTTTTTTAAAATATTTTTAACTTGAAAATACATCAAAATAATATTTTTTTTAAATTATTGTTGATATCAGTACATCAAAATGATCTAAACACACTAAAAATATATTAATTTATTATACACACATAAAATAAGATCAAAATAAGCCGATAATTAAAATATATATATAAAGAAAAAAGAACAAAGAAAAATCTCATCTATAAAGAAGGCAAGCAAAGTTCACAACGCAGCCCCTCATCTCTAGATCAGTTAATTCGAGAATGTCAAACTTGGCATCAAGCTCTCTTTTTATGCCAGAAAACAGCGCAGAAGCAGAGACCACCAATAGTCGAACACTGTATGAAATCTTAATATGCCATATATATGAATGCAATACGAGGAAAAAAGAAAGAAAGATCAAATAACATGTAACAGTCTTTTGTTGTTGTCCTCGAAGAACACTACCTTCCTGAGAAAAAGATAATACAAGCAAAGGCAACAAGTCTCTCTGCAAAAATCTTGGAACTTAAATTGGAGAAGAGTGAGAAATCATTAAAAGCATGTGTTCCAACAGGAATACAGGCTCAGACAGTACTTCTGATCCTCTCAGCAGAGTTTTCATGTACTGTTTAAAAGAATCAGATAAGAAAGTTGTAAACCTCCGAATCCAATTCAATGCCCACCTTGCCTTGGCAGCCACACAAGGAATGTTTTCAGTAGTATTGAACAACCTATGCTTCTCCCTTGAGTCCTTAATGTACGTCTCCAAAAGCAAACTATACATCTCCGAAGGTGAGAAGCAAAAATTTCCCAAATCAAGAGATTTGCAAGGCACCATGAGAGAAAAAGTCTACCAAGTTCACTCACAAAGCTCTACCAGATGGATGTTCTCCATTGCCATTGCCATTTGAAATCCATATGGGGCCAGGTCCGGAGACAATGAAAATGCCTCTTGATCAGTTGTTGAAATATTTAAAATATAATTCTAACTTTACTATTAAATAAATTTGTAGCATTACAAACAAAATAAATTTGTAGAATGATCATAAAAATCAGATAAAACTCAAGGAAAATTTTATTTAATCTCTCTACAACATATTGAAATTAAAAAAGGAGGTTTGAATAAAAAATTAAAGAAACAAAATTCTGAAAATAAAAATAATAAATTGATACATCATTAACTCAATTCAAAGGTCCAAATATCTATTTTTATAAATCTATTGATCATCGAAGTAAAATAAATATCCTTTCAATTCAAGCAAATGAATTCGATGTCCTTTAAAACTAAAAGGAATCAAGGAGATTATAAGTAAATTAATTAGATAAATCTTTCTAATTAATTTTTTTACCATCAACACTACACCATTAAACAATTTTACTAACGGATGCATTCCGTCGGTGTAAGACACATATTTTATAGGCAACATTGTTACCAATAGCATCACCAATGGAATTAATCTATCGGAATTTTGATCGTCTATAATTCCTTTTTCCGTCGCTAATTCTATCAGAAATAAAAAAAACACCGACGGTATTACAGAAAGGGGAAGCACACCAAATTTTTTTTCACGCGAGAACTTTATTGATGGACTTAATCCGTCTGTATTTTCAACAGTAATCACCGATGGAATGGCTGTCGATAATTATGGCATGGGTAGTAAATATTTCAGAACTCTCTGTAAAATACCGATGGATATATGCCATTGGTAATAGCAATGATAAATACCGATGGAATATATCCGTTGGTGATTGTGGTATGGATGGTAATTTTTTTACAACTCTCAGTTAAATATCGATGTCATGGTTTCTACTGTAAGGCCATTGGTATTGATTTAAAATATTTTTAAAAATTATTTATCAATAGTAAAAAAACTAATTAACCAAATAAAATTGTATTAAACATTAAAAATATAAAATAATGTTAAATAATATTCATCCAAATTTTCATTACAAATTTAATATGTTTCGAAAACAAAATTAAACAAGAATAACAATGGAGTTGGAGGAGGAGGAGGAGGCTGGTTGTTCTTGGAACCGTACAGCCAAAAAGAGATTGCACATATATCATCATCCATCCTTGATCTAATGTCTAGGAACATTTGACAGAGCTGATTATAATCCATCAAGAGTAGTTTATATTGTTGTTTTAAGGCCATAAACTCAGACTGGGTGCTCGATACTAATGAAGTGCTTTCAACAGTTGAGACACTACAAGCTGTTTGCAAGTTTTTGACCGTAGTGTTGGAGAGCCCTAAGATCTGATTTTTATCGGGTCCATCAAACAATCTTACTTCCATCCACAAATTTAGATCGAAATCTGGATGGGTTGAGGGATCATTCCCATATCTCTTCCTTAATTGGCTATTATAGGTCTCCTAAAAAAAATCATTATATTCATTTCAAGAAAATAATAACTTACAAAATAAAATAATTGAACGAACATACCACGAAGTGTTGAGCATGCTTATCCATGAACTGTTGGACCCCTTTTTGGTGGTCTTGACTCCGCATGTGTATCTCTATAAACAGCTCCATTGGGCTCGACTCACATCCAAGAGATGCAGCCTATAAGGAAAAAAAAGTTGCAAGTTAAATATATTTATAAGTAACAACAAATTAATTAATGATACATTTCATTTAAATTAATCTTACCATTCCCTTCGCATGTGCATTGAATGTGATGGAGCTGCCGGTGTGTGTGGTCATCGAACCATAAATTTGCCGGTTCTGGTTGTCGGCACTGGACTGTGAGTGTCATACAAACCGCTCATATATGCTCAATATATTGCGTCCATAAATTTTACAAGATGAATGGCGGTTTAAATTCCCGCCAAACCACCACCTCATTCCATCCTTTAAGACTTTTATCTTTCGCATATCTTCTTGTTTTTTTTTTTTTGTGTGGCATACCAAAAATTAGGCAATCTACTTCCATAGTAAAAAAACTATAATTTAGAACATAAAATTATAAAATAAAAAATTATATTATTTTCGATGTTACCTAATTACCGCGTGATTCTCCTCTACCCTCCTCACAACATTATTATTCACACTGTCCCACTCAAATTTATGCCATGTATAAATAATTCATTTAAAATAAAAATAGTACAAAATATAAAATTATTAAAATAATTTATTAAAAATAAGCTAGAAATTAAAAGTTAACACCTACTTGAAATCGTCGAAACCATGCATCAATATTAGGTCTCCACTCAGGATGTCTGAAAACCTAACTCCATTAAAATAATGGAATCTCCATCGATGATTTAAATGTTGCAATTATTGTCCTGGCAGCCTTAATGTTTGTGAACTTGAAATTAAATAAAATTAATAAAATGTTAGTTTGTTGTTCATAAATTATGTTATAAGTATAAAAAAACTAAAACCTAAACAAACTGATATTGAAAGGTCATCATTCCATTGTACCTGATACTTGCGGGTGAATTGACCTCGCTGTGAAGGCACACCACCTCTGCGCTGTGAAACTGCACCAGAAGAGGCAGCATCACAAGTTGGCATAGATGCCTCTTCATGATCAGCACCTAAAGACAAGTCATCCTCGCTACTAGAAGAACTAGTTGCAACCGTCTACTAACGACATGCTCTTGATTTCATTTTACGTCTCTACACAAATTTGTACAAATAATTACATAATTAAATTTGATTATTTAAAAAAATTCGACATCACCTCCCCTATACCAGAGACTGCCAATAGTTTTCAAACTTGCAAATATTTACAATAACCATAAATCAATTGACTCCATTGAAAAATCTTATATATAACCTAACATCTATAGAAATACATAAATGACAATTAAAATTAATGAAAATAATAAAAAACATAACAATCAATAATAGAATAAAACTGAGATAAAATAATTAAATTTAATCCTTCATTTTAAATTACCATTTCCATGGAAAATTCAACAATAACAATTAAAAGAAACTAAATTTTCAAATAATTATTACAATTACAATAAAATAATTAAATTTTCATTCTACACAACTATATAAATTTATACGAATAATTAAATAATTAAATTCAATTATTTTTAAAAAATTCATCAGCATCTCCCTTATATTAGGGACTACCCATAGTTTTCATATCTACAAATAATGATAATATTCACAAGCCAATTTTTATTCTACACATCTACAGAAATTTATATGAATAATTAGACAAATATTGCAAAATCAACTCTATACAACCTAAATTCTATAGAAATTAAATATCTATATATTTTCAACTAACATCTATACAAATTCATAAATAACAATTAAAATTAATCAAAATAATAAAAAACATAACAAGCAATAATATATTAAAACTCAACAATAACAATTCAAATTTGACAAAATTTTCAATTCTTATGGCAATACAAACAAGAAAATAAATTGAACAAATAAAAAGAAAAAACTAAAGACTTTAAGAATGAAAAATGTTTATCTTAATAGTGTGTTGATTTCAAGATTTTATCTACAAACAATGCACAAAACATAGAAAACCACAAAAATAATCCTAGTTAAAATAAAAAAAGTAAAAAAATATAAAGATAAAGAAAGGAGAATCATACCTTTTAATATATTGAAAACTGCAATCAAAACAATAAAAATACAATGAGAAAAGCAAAGGATTTGCAGGAGAAGAAGAAAAGACGAATGAGAGGAGCTGAGAAAAAATGAACCAAACTGTAATTTTATCGACGACATTACCAACAAAACATAGAATAATATTTTCTTTGATGGTGGCATTAAATTTTGTCGATAATTTTCATTAGTAATTTTTTGAATTTCGCACAATTTTTGAAAATCCCTCTAGATTTTTTGAAGTCTGTCGGCACATCCATTGGTAAAAAGCTATCAGAGCACGAGCGTATTAGATTTGCCATGTTCGTCGGTGATTCCGTTGATAACTGTGCCGACTGACGAGGCAGTCTGATAGTTGCACGCATTGGAATGTGCACCATCCGTCTATGATTTCGTCAGGAAATGCGACGATGATAATGGCAGGGCTGTAATGTTTTTGCAACTCTCGGTAAAATACTAACAGGATACAATTCGTCGATATAGCTATCGATGATTGTGGCAAAATCATGTAATTGTTTTGCTACTCTTGATAAAATACTGACAGGACATAATTTGTTGGCATAGCTGTCGGTGTTTGTGTAAAGCTATTACATGTTTTGTTTGTATTGCCTTTCTATCCTCCTGCACAAACACTTAAATTGCAAACTTACAACATGTACAATACAATAACAAGAGCACAATTATAAAATAAATATTTCATGTTCCAAAATATCATCTATAATATTACATTATAAAAAAGGCTTCAACATATTTAGTCAGAATTTTCATCTTCGTCCTCAATTGAATTGTTATCAACTTCATGATACTCTTTAATATTGTTATTATCTTTTTCATCAATATTCTTTAGTCCACTAGAGCTCAAAACAACATTTAAATCCTTTGTGTCGACATCAACAAGACTATCATAAAAAACTTGAGAATTCAAATTTTCTTCTATATCAATCGAAGGAGCAACTCGGTATGGTTCAACTAACTCACTAGCTTGAAAAACTTTATCTATCACACTTGTATCTTTGTTCTCATCCTGAACAACTCGACAAGACCCTTGAGTTTTGTTTTTAAAACAGATAACCAATCAATTCTTGTTCAGTCCTTTCTAAAGGAAGGGGTGTATGTACAATATAACTAAAGCATGTTTTATAATAATATATCTAATAATATAAGATACCTTTAATTTGTGGTAAATGTTTATTTTAAATGCAGGCCTATCACATAAATGAAAGGATTGATTGATGACTTTAAGAACTTAAATTGCAAGGGCAAAGAGATGACCAAACTTAGAAAAGAGATGCCGCTGCAGTCCATACTGGAACACTATTTGGTAATCGGGTCATATCTGGAGTTTTAGATCTCAGATTTAGGTCTACTTTATATGGATGGAAATGTAATACATATGCCTATAACTTTCATATGGATCCTAAGATCTAAAAAGGCCATTTTCAAGTCCAAATTGGAGTAACAACAAAGAAGTCTGAATCTGTCTTCCAGCCCGAGCACTGTTCAATGTTTGGCCCATATCTGGAGTTCTAAAAGTCCAAATGAGCTGAATTGTTTACACAAGAAAGTTGAGATAATTTTCTACAACATTTATGTTTTCAAGTGGCTCCAATTTTGACATTATCAATGGCGTTTTGGGCAGACAATAGCTGAGATAATTGCCTACAACTTTCATGTTTGCAACTGGCTCCAATTTTGACGTTATCAATGACGTTTTGGGCAGACAAGAGAAGATAAGGATTGTCACCAAGTCAAAAGTTGGCCACCCACTTATTAATTAGTCATCAAATCAATAGTTCTCAATTTTGGCCTATAAAAGGAGGCATTTGCCATGCATTTAGGCATCTTGGTTTTCAGATCAAGATCATGCTCTTGCTTTCTCTCTTTGTATTTTTCGTAATGTTTATGGTTTGCTTTCATTAATATCAAGTTTATGCCTTTCATTTACTTAGTTAACTTTTATCTTATTTATGTTCTTATTTTGTTTATTTATTTTTCTTTCTTTCATTATGTCTAGCTAAGTTTATTATGTCCAGGTGAAAAGGTTACACTAATGGTGTAAGAATAAGTATAGTGTAAACTTAATATGAACTTTAATGTTTGATACTAACATGTTTTGTATTTATTATCTTGTTCACTCTTCAATACTTTGCTTGTTAAATGACTAATCTTGATTTATGTTGTATAACACTTGGTACAACAAATGCTTGGCACTTTCATAGCCCATAATGTATGGTATAACCGACACCTGAGCTATGAAAGGAACTTGATTTGTTGTTAACATAAGTTATAATCATGAATGCTTGACGAGATTTACAAGTATTAGCATTAATCGAATAAGATGGCTAATGTAATCATGTTAACAATCTAAAATCTGATTGGAACCTCTTTTGTGTGTGGTTTCCAATTGAATAATAAGAGTTTATACTATACTTGCTTGACATACCATTAGTGGAACCTCTAACCTTGACATTTGTTTTTATCATTGTTTAATATTGACGTTAATCTTTCATCTCAAAGTTCTCATCAACTTCTTCTTCTTGTTCTTTATTATTATTATTATTATTATTATTATTATTACTACTACTATTATTATTATTATTATTATTATTATTATTGCTACTAATATTATTGTTGTTGTTATTGTTACTATTGTTGTTGTTTATAATTGTTGTTTATAATTTGTACAATTAACTTCCCTATAGTTCGACCCTGGTCTTGCCGGGTTATTTATTACTTCGACACTCTTGCACTTGGGAGAAGATATCAATATTTTAGTCGTGTCACAGGTTCTCACTTGAAGGCACTTTACCACCATCATCATACCGTGAAACACGATTGATCCTCATTCTCAAATGAGGTTCGAAATAGTATAAGATATATATTGAGATCTCTTCAACAATATAGACCTCACATATTGACGCCTCAACATATGCCTTGTTCTTAACCTTTTTTTTTAAGATTCAAAATGTACCTGTATATATAGAATTAAACACAAATTATCAATTAAAAAATAAAAAAACATTTAATTATGAATTACATTGCAACTATAATATCCAAGCTCTCAAATGGTTATATCCATCTATATTAGACCGATCCTCTAACTTTTACCTTAAATGGTAAATGTACGGTAGATGCTTTATTGAGTTAAAAAATGGAGGGAATATCATCTCAAGTTTGCATATTGTCTCAATGATATTCTTTTTAAGCCTTTTAATGTGATCAACATTCAACTTGATATAGCATATATTTTTGAAGAAATGACTGATCTTTGTGAGTGCATCTCATATCCCTTTTGGTAACAAATCATAAAAAGCTAATGGGATGAATGTTTGTATAAATATATGATAATTATGACTCTTCATTCCATATATTCTGCATTCCTCCATACTAATTAGCCTTGCTATGTTTGAGGCATGTCCATCAGGAAAACACAAACTATTAAGCCATTTGTAGACTAATAGTTGCGTGTTTTTCTCTAACACGAAGCTTGCTTTTGGTTTTGCGACTTGTGTCCCATCACAAACTAACTCCATATTATTACTGTTATAAAACAACACGAAATCTAATCTAGCCTTGATGTTGTCCTTTTTCTTCCTTTTCATATCTATGATGGTGTTGAAAATGTTTTCAAACATGTTCTTTTTAATGTGCATGGTGTCAAGGTTATGGTGGAGAAGATTGGTCTTCCAATAAGGAAGCTCCCAAAAGATACTTTGCTTTACCCAATTATGGGTCAAACTAAAATCATGAAACTTTTGCTTACCTAATTGGCGACCAAACACAATGTCATTGTACTTTGATACAATATTATGCAATTCTTCACCAGAAAGACGTGGTGGTGGGGGTGCAACATCCTTTTTAACTCTACAAACAAAAAAATCCTTTCCATTCTTTCTATACTTGTGATTTGGTGGCAATAAATGATGGTGATAGTGAAAAAAGAAGCTTTACCACTATTTATTAGCGTGAGTGTCTTGTTGTTTTCTATACAATATGTATATGCTAGTTTTCCATGCATGCTCCAAGCATAAACCATTCCATAAGCTAGGAAATCATTAATAGTTCACTTTAAAGTCGCTCTCATAACAAAATTCTGTTTCCTCTAGATGTCATAAGTCAAAGCTCTAGAGGATCATAACTGTATCAACTCATTAATCAACGGTCGAAGACAAACATCTACATTTCACTTCAGACTAGTCGGACCTGGTATGAATATAAATAAAAACATGAACTCCAGCCTCATACATATCCCCGGTGGCAAGTTATAAACTGTTAGTGTGACTAACTAACAAGAATAAGGAGTAGCGAATTACCCGAATAGGTTGAATCCGTCTATATATAACCCAAGATACACGTTCCTTGATTAAGCTAAAAAAGTAAAGATTTACATTGTTAAAGTGTTTCCATGCTTCGCTATTAGAAGGATGCACTATCACTCCATCAATCACATGATATGATTAATGCTATGTCATGTGCTCAACAATTCTTGGTGATATGAATAACCTTTGTAGTCTGGGTGTGATTGGAAAGTATTTATGTTTTTTATATGCCACGAGAGTCTTTCCCCTGCCAGTTCTAGGTTTGTAACAGTAATGCCCAAATGTCATGAACTTGGTTAGCTTATCATTTTCAAGTTAGTATAATATGCAAAAGTTAGGGCACATGTCAATTTTTGAGTATTCTAAACTGAGGGGTTTCATCGTGGACTTTGTAGCATGGA
>NW_011509308.1:0-530 GCF_000495115.2 Populus euphratica | reverse complement strand
TTAGAGAGTGCTACCGGATTGAAAATGGGGTAATTGAGATTGAATTTTTTTTTTAATTAAAACAAATTGAAAGTTTTTGTGATCTAAAAACTCAAACTCTGGTTTTCCATTAAATTACATGTTAAATGCCTTATTACTCAAACTAAGGTTTTCATTTGTTTTATGCAAAGATATTTTTTTAAAAAACTTTTTCATATTTGTTTGTTATTAGAAAAAATAATTAAAGAAAAATATTTTTTAGTCAAAGAAAAACTTGACTTAGTTTTTAAAAAAGTGTTTTCATTTTATTTTGGGCAGCATGCACTTGCCAGAAGTTGTAAAAAAAATAAAAAATATCATGTTATTTATTAATTGTATCAAATTCAATTATCATTCCTTTGATTGTTATATATGTTATATTGAATCTTTTTTTTTATTTCTTATAATTTAATTTTATTTTATTTTTATCTCAACCTTACTTATTATTCTTTTGATATTTTTTTTTTATCATTTTCTTAGTTGAAATTTTTTATGTATCATATTTGGCTCCA
>NW_011509305.1:0-530 GCF_000495115.2 Populus euphratica | reverse complement strand
AAATAAACACAGAAAAATTTTAAAAATAGTTTTCAGAAACTGCTTTCTGAAACAAACATAGCGATTTTTGCACTGCTCGCCCCTGCTTTATTGTTGCTGTGGGCTGAAGATTCTTTCTATCAAAGGTTAGCTTCAAAGCTCTAGGCTTGTAGGCACTGCCCACGTGTCATGGTTTTTAGTGATTTAGAAATAGATACCGGCGCTGTGCTCGAGGCCGTAACAGCACTTTAAATAGAGTAAAGAAATATAAGAATTTGGCAAATGAAAGAGATTGCATGAATTGTAATAGCAATGATCTGTAAAGTCAAACAAAACAAAACAAAATAGTGAAAATACCATCTAGCATATGATGCTTACACTTATATAATTAACTTAATTTAATTAAAAAATAAAATTCATTTAAAAAAAACTACATTCAACTAAGGTTGAAAATAAAAAACCAAGTTAAACAATGTAACTTTCAAAATAACAAAAAAATTTCCATGGAAAGTGAATAAATAAATTCACAAAATGTATTATAAAAAAAACTT
>NW_011509303.1:0-530 GCF_000495115.2 Populus euphratica | reverse complement strand
AATTTTAATAAATAAATTCATTAAATACAATCAAATAAATAAATTTTAAATGAGAAAATAATTTTCCGTAAAACATTGTAATCTTTTTCTTTATCATTGTAAATTTATGCGATCTTCTTATTCATGAAGTAAATCTAAGTTACTAAAATATATAAATTCTATATATGCTCTTGTGTACGTAATTCTTTTATATTTTTTTATGTGCTAATTGATATGAGATTTTAGAATTTATTCACCGTGAAAAATTAATTTTTGACAATAATAGTGTTTAAAATTATTTATCGAATATAGTTTTGAGTATAGAATCTTTCATAGATTAAGAATTGTATTTGAATTTCCAAACCAATTTAGGTTACTTGTATTCCATTCCCAGGTTCCAAAATAATGACAAATGGTTTTTCTTATTCACCTTCTTCCCTGATCATTTTCACTCCATGCCATCCAATTCTAATTAAAAAAACCTTTTAAAATAGTGATGTTTAAAAAAATTACATAATTTATAATATTTGTTTTATTTGATTCAATCTAAT
>NW_011509312.1:0-530 GCF_000495115.2 Populus euphratica | reverse complement strand
CCAAGAATGGCTTAAACGCCCTCTATGGGTCGGGGATAGGCTTCCCATCCAGTTTTCTTAAAAACTAGCAAACAGGGTCTTTTTCAGTCAGATTCCCAAGACTAAGTCGATCATGTTCTTTATGAAAATGAGGCCATAAATCATGAATTACACGATGCACATCTCCACTAGGATGCGTCTCAAGAGTTAATAGAAGATTATCTAAAGACTCCTTACTCAGACCATCCTTAATGAATTGTATTTTATCTTCACGGTTTATAGATACCATTCCTAAAGAACGACATTTTGTATTACAAGTCCATCTAGCACATCGGTGATAGACTTTTAGTCGTTTTGCACGACGTTTCTTGGCAAAAGTGCTTTTACCTGTCCCAGACATGTATGAAATAAAAGAGTTGGAAGACTCACCTGATAATCGGATCTTTGCTTCAATTATCCAGCGAATATCTTCAGGAATTCCATGGTTCATTAACAACCTCAATCTTTCACACCTAGCACGGTAAATTTTTGTAATCGCATTCTCAGGCAGA
>NW_011509454.1:0-422 GCF_000495115.2 Populus euphratica | reverse complement strand
GAGTACTTAGACTTGCTCGCTGAAAATGCTCAAAATTGGGACACCACAGGTACTTGTGAGGCACCAGGTAAAACTCAACCTCATACATCTAATGGAGGCATGTATAGCCTTAGGGAAGATCATGACCTCCAAGCCAAATTTGCATCTTTAGCTAGAAAAGTTGAGGCACTAGAATTAAAAAAGAGTGGTCAATTAAAATCTGTTCAAGAAATTATGTGTCAAATTTGTGAAACCAATGAACACTCAACCAATGATTGTCCCACGTTGGCTTCTTTTAAGGAATGTCTCCATGAACAAGCCAATGCTTTAAATAGTTTCTAAAGACCAAGTCATAACCCGTACTCACAAACGTACAACCCTGGTTGGAGAAATCACCCAAATTTCAGTTGGAAGAGTGGTAACAATAATGCACAAACTTCACA
>NW_011509302.1:0-530 GCF_000495115.2 Populus euphratica | reverse complement strand
TTTTTCTAAAAATCAAACCAAATTTTTCATTGACTGAAAAGTGTTTTTCGTTAACTAACTTTTTTAATGGCAGACAAATATAAAAAAGTTTGAAAAATAATTTCCTGAAAACTACTTTCCAGAAACAAATATGGCGTAAGTTAATTCTTATTCTCACAAAAAATTTAATTTATTTTGATATATACATATCAATATACATATATATACATATACATATACGTACATATAAAAGATAAGATAAGCTTTAGGAATTGTTTTTTCTTAGGTTTATTTTATTGCATTATATGTATGCATTGACCTATTCTATTCCTTTTCAACTAAAGTAAAAAATAATGATAATTGATATTTGTAAGTACTTGTCCATAATAGTTTCCTGTAACAATGTTTTTGAACCTTTCGTTATATCATCTTTTTTTTTTTAAGATTAGCGTGGGTGTCTGGGTCAGCTTGCGTGCACCACGACTAATCTCACGGCCTACGAAATATCCTACAAGCTCAGTGAGCAGGTAAGGCACCGCAGGAGTGACATA
>NW_011509310.1:0-530 GCF_000495115.2 Populus euphratica | reverse complement strand
TCTGTCATTCTAACTGTTGAAACAAGTCCTCATTGCAATATTTGCTGGTTTTTCTTCGTGGACTTTCTCAGGCTTCCTATTGGTTGGATCCCATCTAATCTTGAGACCACATGGATGCGTTGGAAACCTTGGGCTCCAAGGGTGAGTCATCTCGGCCTTTCTCAAATACCCAACCCAATCCTAGCCGTTGATTGTTTGTCTTCTGGATTCTACTCTATCCATTTAGCTATCTACCTGATCTAGCTGGATGTAGCTGTGAGGCAAAGCTCAAGATATTAAAAATTATTCAAAAATATATTTTTTATTATTTTTATTTATTTATCTTTAAATAAACAAACTTTAAAAATTAATTTAGAATTTATTTGATAATGGAGTTATAATTATTTTTTAAATAATTTTTATATTAAAATATATATTAAAAATATATATTTTTTTATTTTTAAACACCAATATACAACTACAAAAATTCAATTTAAAAAAAATACAACAAAATAATATAAAAACAAATAACACTCACATTTATATATTCT
>NW_011509297.1:0-531 GCF_000495115.2 Populus euphratica | reverse complement strand
GGGTTGGAACCGGGTCGGGTTGATGAAAAAATAAGGTAAGCCATGACCCGTTATGACGTGGACGACCTGGCGGGTCGACCCGGAAACCCGGACGACATCTTGAAAAAACCCGGTCAAAAACCCGGTGGTAATCCGTTGACTTTTATTTATTTTTTATTAAAATCACGTCGTTTTGAATTTTTTTTTAAAATAGAAATTGACCCGGCCGACCCGGTCAAAACCCAGAACCCAGGCCTTGGACCGGGCCAGCCACCAGGCCAAATTTAAAAACTATGATTGGGGTCGGCGAGAATGGTTGTCTTATAATTTTGATATCTTGTAAAAAAAAAAAAAACTTAATTCCTTAAAAGTCAATTAGAACAACGTCGAGCACTCCATCTATTTGATCTGCACCTTGTACTTGGATACTTTTAAAAAATTAATATGATAAGATTTTATACATATTTTTAATTAAAAAATGTCAACAATAAATTAAAAAATGTATGCATTTATTTAATTAATAAATCAAGAATTATTTACATAATTTATAAT
>NW_011509299.1:0-531 GCF_000495115.2 Populus euphratica | reverse complement strand
TATTGAGGCCAAAGTAAAATTATAAAGCGCAGGCTTTTTGTGAAAAGAATCACCTCACAGATGGGCTCCGCACCAGGGCCACCAGCCCATGAGGAGACAATTGGGCCACTCTTGCTTGCTCTCGTCAGCTCCAAGAGAATCTTTTGCTGGCAAGAAATAAAAATAAAAATTCCGAGTGTTATTCCATGTATTATTCAAGGAAGTCAAGTCAATGTAGATAAAAAGAGAATTGTCTAAAAGTGAACTTTGTAGAAACTTTATATTATTCTATTTTTTATTTTTAAATATATATTTTATTATAGGAGACGGAAGAAAACTCTCTTATCAGGAGAAAATGTAACATGGCCGAAAGACTTCCTTGGATTGAATCAAGTTTGACGATAAATTTTTTTTTGAGAAAAACCATGATTTTTAAGCATGTCATTTATAAAAAAAAAAACAAATATTTTTAAATCTTATAAAATTATTTAAAAATATTTTATACAAGTAAGATAATAATTATCATGAGATTTTATTACTAAATTTCTGAAT
>NW_011509296.1:0-531 GCF_000495115.2 Populus euphratica | reverse complement strand
AACAAATAATTACTTGAACATTGTGGATGAACTTATTAAATATATGACACAATTCATTAGCTCAATTGAAATTAATAATTTATTTTATTATTTTTTATTTAAATATAAAATTACAAAACTTTAAAGAAAAAAATCGTGTCAGATAGGTAGGTCTCCAAGCCTAACCCACATTCCTATGCATTTTTAAATTTGTTAATCGGGTAGATAACTTTTTTTTTTTTAAATAAAATGGTGGGCAACATATTGATAGCTTTGTGTGAATTTAGCAACTAGAGATTGTTAGTAAAAGATGGTGTCGATTTGTTTTTTGTTTGATAGCTTATTTTGATTAAAACAAATATCTAAAAAACAATTTAAATACTTTGATAAATATATTCATGGTCTAAATCTCTCCTGAATAACAATTAAAAAAACAAAAATAAATTCAAATCCAAAAATACTTATGCGACCCCATCTACCTTGTTAGGCAAGGAGAAAGAAAACAAAACCTAGGTGAAACTCTTCTTATAAATTGAAACTCATTGATACTAA
>NW_011500814.1:60028-85617 GCF_000495115.2 Populus euphratica | reverse complement strand
CACCCACATATTTCTTTTCTTATGTTAGCAACTTAAGATGCTGAAAATTTTCAAAGAGGATTTTCTTCATGCCATTCCAAGTTCCAATTGAACCTTAGAGAATAGAGAAAAATCATGTCTTTGCTGCCCCTTTTAAAGAGAAAAGGAAAGCTTTCAACTTAACCTGTTCTTCATTAACTCTGTTTAGTTTCAGGCCAACACATACTGTATGGAACTCCTTGAGATGAGTATGAGGATCTTTTCCTACAAGACCATTAAATATTGGTAGCAAATGTATAAAACCAGATTTGAGTTTAAAGTTTACATTATTGTCGATGTTTACGCACAATGGTTGATTTTCCATGTTAGGAGCAGTAAGCTCTTTGAGTGTTTGTTGTCGTGCAATAGCCATGTTGTTGAGGCGAGCTTCTTTTCATAAGCTACGTAAAGTTTTTTTTCTATCTCAAGATCTAATTGCACTTGACTTTGATTAGTAGAACGGGTTACTAGCATAAATTATCAAGAAAACTCAAAAGAAACCAACCCACAAAAGATTGAAAACAATGCAAATTATATGAAAATCCTGCGCTAGAAATCTAAAACTGTTTAAAAACCTTAGAAAACAGTAGAATTTAGCCTTGATAGGGTGGAGCTAGTGGTCACCACTAGTCCTGTTTAGAACATCATTTTTCTTTATGGTGATACCTAATTCCATAAAATAATCTATTTTGAATAGTACCGCTATCATAAATGAATAGTACCACAGTAAGAAAAAATTTTGTTTCTCTATTTTTTTTAGAAAAATAAATAACAATCACAATAAATAAAAATAATAGCACAAGAATCAACTAAAACTACTTCCTTGGCAACGACGCCAAAATTTGGTGTGATGTCGCGGTCGGATAAATTAATTACCCTAACTTAAAACACAACATATAATATAATATAAAGCAAACAAGGGGTCAATCCCACGAGGAAGGGTCAAGTCAAATTTTTATGCTAGATGATATGAAACTTGAGGGGTTTTGGACGTTATTTAGGCCAAAGCAAAAATAAAATAAAAATAGAAAACTATCAAATAAAATTAAATAAAATCATAAAATTATCAAAAGAACAAACCTTTGTTGCAAGCACACATCCACCAATGAAAATTAGAATTGATCTTTGAAATGAAACTTCAATTTATATTCTGAATTTTTTTTAATCTTTTCTTAATGTTGGTTAATTAACGGATCCGCCGTATAACTAACCCTAACCAACAAACAATCATAATGTCTTCATTAATGATTTATTGTAATGGTAGCCCTAAGAACTAGATTAATTGATTGATCTCTAAATTTATTTTAACCAAGCTATTCGCAGCTTGTGTTCCTTTGTTTGAGTGTTCTCCCTAAGTTTAATAATGTAGTTCCGCCATAATTATCAAGTTTAGTTGCTTCGCAAGTTCATATATCAAAACTCCGGTTTTAATATCAAACTTAGCAATAGATTGTTCACAATAATAACTTAGAGTCCCCTCTAGCAATTATCAACAACAATCATAAAAAATATACGTAGAAAAACAATCATACTTATTCATAATATAAATTGAAAATAAAAGGAAGCATAAATCTCACAGTTTTTGAAATTCACAGGTTTGTTGCGTCCTTACAATCAAGAAAACATGCTTAGCCTGATATATCTATGGAACCACTACTCTTAAAAATAGAAGAAAACATTATTTCTGGTTTGTAGAGAGGAGAACTTGTGTTTTTTCACTTCTGGCTGCTGCCTCCTTTCTGCCCTTTTCCCTTCTCTCTTTCTTTTTTCTATGCTAAGAAATCGTAGTCCCTATTTTATAAAATAGTCTTTTCTTAAGTTGACGATTTACATTTAAGTACTTTAATAACTATTTTCTTAAAAAGAAGAAATCGCCTTGTATTAAATCTTCAAGCTTTGATTTAGAGGAGTTAAATTGCTGAAATAAAAACTTGGACGCCGGTTTAGATACCTCAAAATGTAATTTGGACATGTTCCTTCACGAAACCTGTTTGCTGATAAAATTCTGTTGTTATCTTTGAAAAATCATATCTCCCTCATACAATATCGTTCTTGGCTGAAATTTGGAGCGTTTATAGTCCTTTTAGTCAAGAATCCAAAAATTAAGTTTGCATCAATTAGACTTCTATAGTTCTAGATATTCAAGTCAGAATGGTCAAAGGTCAACAATGGCAGATTGCAAGATTTGACTTTGAAAGCTACAATTTCCATACTCTTTCTTATTTTATTTTCTTACCTTGGATGTCCATAAAGGTATGAATGTCAGCTTTTTAATGCCATTGGAATCACTTCATTTCAACCTCTAGAGCTCATGCTCTGCACAAAATATCGACTAAAGGTCAAATATGTCAATTACCTTTAATTTACTCTTTTTTGCTTTTTTCATCCAAAAGAACCTTTAAAACATAAAACAAAGAATATGAAGGTATTTTATATATAAAACATAGGCAAAACACTAGTTAAATATGAGTGAAACTATCGAATAATATGATTACATCAGAAACATGAAAATAAAAATATAATAATTTTGTAAGTAAGCGAGATGCATAAGTAGATACATAAAAAATATAACAATAAAATAATAAATAAGGATGTATATAAAGGAGCATGTGAGCTAGGTTAGGAGTAAAAACCAGTGAAAAATACAACAACACCTTTGAATTAAGTAAAGAAACTAGTTCATAAAAAAAAAAAAAAACTTAAAGAAACAAGAGCAACATTATGGATGAGAACAAATAATGAAAACCTAAATATTAATAAATAAATTGAACAAATTTTTATGTCAAATCTTGTGATTTTTAACTGTTTTGACCATCATTTTTTTTTCTATCCTCAAAACCATTAACCATAAACAACTTAGAAGTTCCTTTAATCCTTTATTTTTAGCTTTTGCAACTGAAGCTTCTCCTCTTAAGCAATAAAAATATATTAATCTTCACTAACATCTATATTTAAGGCCTAAAAAATAAATTAAAAAAATGCAATAATAAAACTTGCCTTTTTTGTTGCTATTCAAACATCTCCTTCTTTCCTCTTCAAATATATAGCATAACAACACTAACTAACATTTTTAACAATATTAACCTATATAATTATGAAAATAAAATTAGTTACAATACATCAAAGAGTAAAACAAATACATGAATCATTTAAAAACTTTAAAAATGAGGATTTTTCAAGAAACCCTAAAAATTTATCTTAGGGAAACTTATCTTGAATTGAAGGAGATCAAGTTATTGCAATTCAAGTTGTTTGCTATTCCTCTCCCTCTATTTCTTACTTCTAGGGTTGCCAAAAAGACTTATTTATAGGGCTCTTTACTTCTTTTTCAAAGATCTGCGCCCTTCTTCTCCCTATATTTCTTTCTTGCTTTTATAATTGTAAAAGAGAATGAAAATTATTAGTCTCTCCCTCTTTTTTTACTCTTATTCTATTTTTGCATTTCCAAGGCTTGTAACTTCTCTTTCCAAGTCGTCCTCTCTTTCTTCTTTTTTTTTCTTTTTTTTTAAAAAATAAAAGAACATCGTGTCAAAGAAAAAAATGAAAAAGAGAAAGTCAGAATGGGCCATAGTAAGGAAAAAACCAAAAAAAAAATTCACTATAACAAAACGTATGCTTATAAAAAATCAAGGATAAAATCACAATGACATAATTATAATCCACGATTTCACTAAATGTGTGTCCATATTACATCAAATAATAAAACCAAGACATGAATTTTTATTTTTGGTGACCTAAGGAAGATAAAGTTATCTTTTTTAATCAACTAGTCCTAGTTACATGAATGTGCTTTTTAAAAAATTTTCATTCTCCCTCTTGTATTGAATTCTTATAAGGTTGCCTTGGTCCAGAGAAAAAATGCATTTTTTCTCGCTTGTGTTTATTTTCATTATAAAATCTACACAAACACACACAACCCAATTAGGATGATGTTATTCTCATTTTATTTATTTGTTGGGATTTTTAATAAAGATATATATATACAATAATAAAAGTAAATTAGAAAAATGTGATTTGAAGTTTTTTATATTAGCAAAAGAAACTTGGAAGATTTACTATTTGCAATGTTGAAAAATTTTAAAAATATATATTTTTATTTTTAACAAGTGTCAAATGAACTATCTAAAAAAAAATATAAGCTGTTATATGATTAAAAGAGAGAATGAGATAGTGAGATTCAAACTTATGATTATTTTGTTATCAAAACTCTAATATCTTATTAAACAAATTATCTCAATCTAAATTTAAGTTATTGGTTTAATTTTTAGAAATAATTTTATATTATTATCTAACAAGTAAATTCATTTAGAATTAGTTTATTTTTATCTTTGTATTTTTAAAGGCATTTTTCAACGAGTAAAAAAACATGTATCTGCCCAATATCTCAAGTTAATTTAGGCAAATGATTTTTTTTTCAATGCAAGAAAGGAACAATATTTATAAATAATTTAAAAAAGAAAAGAGTCTATATAAAAAAATCTAAGGATAAAAAAAATGGAGTAACCATGTTGGTGATACTAGGAAACATAAAGGAGGAACCATTGATTTGTTTTGCATCAATTTTAAGAGTGAGCATGGATTCCATTATGAAAGGACTAAAAATATTGTGCTTTTCCCTGAATGTGAAATGAAATTTGATTTATATGGGTATTCTTTAAAAAAACAACCTAACAAAAAGTACTAAAAGCAACAACACAAAGTAGTTTCATGTAACTTATGATTTATAGATTAAATTGATTATCATAATTCTTTAGTCTATATAACATGCATAAGAAACCAAACAATTTAATCTTATAGTAAAATTAAACAAGAAATTTAACATGCATTGTAGGCATAGAAATAAAATTACATGTAGACTTGAAACCTAGCAAACAAAATACCATAAATATATAAACTAAAAGTAAATAAATCATAATACTTATTTGTTGAAGAAACTTGAACAACAAAAGCTAGCAAGTTATTATTATCAATCATAGATTCTATGTCCTTAAGAGTTTTTTGTTAGTCACTTGTGCGAGTGAATTTATGCAATCACTCTCCTAGGAGCTATTTACAAAAAAATGATTAAAACTTAAGCTCTAAAAATAAGTGAAAAGACAATAAAAGTGTAACAGAGATTAGAAGCAAAACAAACTAAAAAATATAAAGGAGGATAAGAAAAGTTATGCAAAAGTGTATAGAAAATTTCTTATTCTACCTCTCTATTTATGTTGATTTTTTAAATCAAAACTAATGAAGAATCAATTCTAGCAATTACTATAATTAATTACTTTTATTTTACCATAATTACCAATCTTAATCCAGACTTTTTTATTAGAAAAAAAAAACTAAATATTCAGGTTTTTTATTTATGGTTGAATGTTTATAAATGAGATGGAAAAGAATAATCTTTAATAAATTAAATAATTTTTTATAATAAATTAAAATCCAAGTCTAGAATTAATTAGCAAAAAAAACAAATCCAAGCCTACTCATGATTCGGAGCTTGAAACTCATACTATTTTATTTAAGTATATTTGTGATTATTTAACTTCCTTTTATATAGAGTGATAAATAATATTATGTTTTATAAAAACATGCAAACATAGAATTTTTTTGGATAAATATCTCTTCACATATAATTTATTTTAATCATATTAATATTACATGTTAAAAAACAATTTTCAATAAAATTTTAACTTTAAAAATAAGTATAACTCATTTTAAAATTAACTTCAAATATATCAATTAACTATGTTTTTATTAAAAAAGTAATAAAAAAATTCCATTCTATGGCATTTTCATACAAATTCCTAACAATATCTTTGAATTTATTCTACTTTATCTTATTTTAAGTGTCCATTTTTACTACAACCACAACACCAAAGCGTCGTGTTCCAAATACTAGGTTTTGATTAGCTGGAAAATAAAACAGAAAAGAGTCTTTGTGAAGTTGGCCCTCAATCTGTGGACCTTATTCAAGCTTGACTGACCTTTTTGTCTCGCAGAAAAGAGAAGAGAGAGAGAGAGAGAACGAGGTGGCTCAAAGGTTCCCCAAAAGGCAGCGTCTCCTTAGCCCCCTCGGCCCCTTATTAGCCGCCCCCAGTTACCACTCATGTGAAGTTGTGACTGGTGACTGATGACCCTTTCCATTTTTGTTCCCATAACGTGACCCATCTCTCTCTCCTCCTCCTCCTCCTCCTACCCCCTCTCTATCTGCATAAAAATCCGCCCCATGCTTTTGTTCATTGGCCATTGGAGTTCCCATGCGCCACTTCACAGGCATCAAACCGTCCCCCAGTTTCATTGGCTTGACTATACTGAGTCTTAACTTTTACCACTAGTCGTCTATCATTGTCATGCTAATAGTGCATTGATTATTTCTCCAGCACAAATACCAAGAATATTTCGCATATTTATTCCAATAACTAATCTAACCTGGATCCCTTGAACCAGTTAATGGAGTTAACTTGTCTAAAGCTTGTCTCAAAGCTGTCCTAACGTGGATAGTCATATTTAATTAAGATCTTAATTACTCTGGCGAATTGCTACACCAGTTTGATTGCCGACCTTCTTTAAAAAAGTCTTCTCTCTCCAAAAAGTCCTGTTGATTTGCAAATACCAATTCATAAAATACAATAAACTGTTCAAGGAATATAAAATATCAATTCCACTTCAATCTATTCTTTTTGGTTTAAATAGCAGAGGATTGAACTCGAAAACTTTTGCAAATATATATATATATATATATATATATATATATATATTTGATTTACTGAATATTAATACGTACCCTAAATTTTAATTCATAAAATATAATAAACTCTTAATATTATAAAACAAAAAATAGTCTCCTAAAATTTGAAGATCACGAATGAATTACTTTTGATTGACACGTAGTTGATCCAACATCCATAACTGGATTAAATTCAAGTTGACTGATAAAGTTTGACTTCTATTGTAGATATGATATGCTAATATCATGCCATTTTTAACCGATGTGTCTGAAAAAAAAAATTATATGGACCTTTCATATGAAAATGGAAAAAATGGAATTCATAAAGATGCAAGTTCAATTATGGAAACATATTGCTTACGAGGGGAAGAAATTATTATTGAGCCAATGTGACCGTACAATTAGTTGTGTGAATAGAATAATGTTTATTTTTAAATTAAATATGCTATTAGAATAATGTTTTTTTATTTTTAATTAAATATATGATTAGAATAGTGTTTATTTTTTTTCCTGCGTCAATGTCATGTGTAATAAGGTCTATTTTCAATATATGTACAAGAGCCCATAAACGTGCACGTATGTTAAAAAGTTTTTTGTCATATATTTTAGTAGTAGCACAAATAACCATATTAGAATAATAATGTAAATCTAAAAGGGGCAAGGAAATCCATGTTTCAAAACATAGTGTAATGTGAATTCAAATGGTGTTCTCCTTCTTCTTGTTTTGATATTCTTTAATTTATTTATTTTTAATTTTATTATTTAATATTACATTAATTTGAAATTAGAGTTCTTAATTTATTTTGATTGATATTCTATAAGATTACAGTAAATTCAAAAATATATCTCGATATTAAATTGATGCTTGATTTTGAAAATAATAATTTATTTTTGTTCGCAAAATAAAAAATAAAGGAATCAAAATTGACAATGAAAAAACAAATATGGGTTTTTTTTCATTATTTTTTATCTAACGCATTTTTGAAAATAATAGTTTATAAGGTTTTTAAATTTAATTTTAGATTTTTTATTTTAGAACTTTTGTCTTTTTGTACCAAAGTTTATTTTATTCATTTTCAATTTTTAAATATGAGAAAGAAAGAAAATTGTTAAGAATTATCAAGGAGAGAAAAGGATGTTGATATCAAAATGATGGGCACTAAAAAAGTGATCTTTATGTTAATGGGTTGGAGTTCTAGAAGTGATTCTTTCCTCTCACAAAATCAGAAAGAATAGATTAGGTTTGTTGAATTTTTTTATTTGATTATTTTTAATTTTTTGTGGATTATAAGTTGTTTTGTGGTTTAAAATGAGTTTTAAAAGGCTTTTTAGAGTGTATTTTAGGTTCTTTAAAATGAAAACAAGTTCGAAATGAGCTTTTGAGGTTTTAAAACTTATACCTTGATTTTTTAGTAAAAAATTACATATGACAATAAGTCATTTGTCAAAATTATCATCCGATATATGTGTGTGTATATATATATATATGAAGGGATGAAGTGTTGTGATCTCTATAAAAAAAATCTATCTTATACGTGTCTAGGCTCTTTGACAGTTGTTCAACATATGGGAATGGTCTACCTAGCAATATATATATATATATGAAGGGATGAAGTGTTGTGATCTCTATAAAAAAAAAAAATCTATCTTATACGTGCCTAGGCTCTTTGGCAGCTGCTCAACGTATGGGAATGGTCTGCCTAGCAATGCATAGTTTTTTTTAAAAAAAAAGTTTGATGAATACCCTCCTTTTCTTATAAATGATTTATTTCACTTCTTTTTTTGTAATTATCTTGTGTTTTTATAATATTTTAAAGAGATTATTGTAATTTATCTTTAATTTTTTTCTTTCATATTTCATAAAAATAAATTTTATTTCCATTATGTTTTTATAAAATAAAAATTATTGTCATTCTAGTATTAAAACAATAATAATACCTAACGGACAATGAATTAGGTGTTCCACTAAAAATGTTAAATAATGTAAATAATCACGTTAAGCACATATAACACAATAATCGATAATATAATGAAAATAATTAAATTAAAGAAATAAGGATAGAGAGATTATAAACTAGGTTTTTAATGTGGTTTCATAAGGTTACATTCATATTTCAAGTACACACCATACATAAATATTGTACTCTTTTACTGATCCAAGTAAAAAATACAATATTCTTGATGAATCCACACCAAACAATTTCACCACGTGAAGATATCTTAAAGATTTTTTCTTTATTGACAATGCCTCACTAATTGTCAAGAGTTTATTCAAACTCTCAAGTGTTTACAATTATTATTTTTTTAAAACAAGATGCACTCTCTCAAAGAGTATATTATAAAATTGAAAACTATAATGTCTATAACTTATTCAATAGCACTCTGGATAATTAGAGGTGTATAAGTGTAATGAGAGTGAGACTTTATATTCTTATGTTAAAATATAAAGATTTAATATAGCACAACTTAAAGTATCTTAGCATTGATAATTTCTAGTAAGTTTTTCTTTTAAAATAACTTTTATACCATGTATGTTCAGAATCTTCTTTTTTATTTTGCATAAAAAGAGCTATATATATATGTTTCTAAAAGAAACTGGCCGTTTATAGCTGCTGGAATATCTCTGACGTTTAAAGTGTTCAACCGGTTCAAATGACCATATCATTTGGTCAACCGATTCCTACAAAATTCATAGGTGTTCATCATGGATGAACAATGATTGATCGGTTCACTTGATATGCTCAAGTAGTAGATCAGTTTAGTTTAAAAATCAGTATTAACACTTTCAAACTTGATGAAACTTGAACCAATTAAAATGTATATCCATCCTATTTATGCATGTAATATGAAGTGTTTGAGTTCATTTTAGTTTTTTATTGTGTAAAATATAAAGATTTAACAATAAGTTTTAAAATGAATCTTTAATAGTTAAGTCTTCACTTGCTTTGTATCTTGGACTTGATAATGGATTTTTTCATTCAATTCCATATGTTTGTTGATGTGATTTTCATATAAAATCTGTTTAAACTTAATCTCATCCAAGCATATCATTAATATGTTTTTTTTAATTTAATTGTTATAATCAAAATACAAGATATTATAAATATTAATGTGTGACTTATAAGTCAACATATTTTAGGTACTTTTAGATGAAAACAAGAAAGTACTTTTAGATGAAAACAAGAAATGAGATTTTTAGGTTCTAAAACTTAGATCTTAATTTTCTAGTTACTAGAGATGATTGAAAAAAAAATTACACATTACAACAAGTCATTTGCCAAAATTGTCATCCAACATATATATATAAAAAAAAAAATACAAAGGAGATGAAGAGTCGTGCTCTCCCTAGGAAAAACAAAATCCTATATATGCCTAGGATTTTTGGTAGCCGATTAGGGCGTGGGTCTGACTTATGTAGTGGTGCCTAACTTTTTATTAGATTTTTTAAAAACTTTGTTAGTACCCTCATTTTTCTTATAAATTATTTATTTCACATTTTTTCTTGTAATTATGTTGTATTTTTTATAATATTTCAAAGAGATTATTGTAATTTATATTTAAATGTTTTTCTTTCATATTTCATATAAATAAAGTGTATTTGCATGAAGTTCTTATAAAATAAAAATTATTTATTCATGGAAAGAAAATATAACCTTGAAGATAAAATAAAAATAAGTAAATTAAAAATAAAAGTTAGGGTTAAATATTTCATACTCATTTATCTTTTGCTTTCAGGAGAAAAAATAACTCTCCATTTTAGTTTTTAATTAAAATTAATAACTCTTGATCACCTTATCAATTTATATATTTTTTAATTTATTTTATTAAGTATAAATAATATCTTTGTATCTCTCAACTAAAAACATTCTTGATATTTGAAAATGCATATATAATATTGTCATGCAACCATTCATGTAGACCTGTTTTTTGAAGGCCATAAACTGGTCTAGTAGGCTGAGCCTTCTAAGCTATTTTCATGAGTTTTTATTTATTTTTTAATTTTAATTTTAATTTTTTTAAAATAAAATAAAATTATTTTTAGTATATTTATTTTAATTTACATTACATTAATTATGAAAGCATATTTTGACCCAAAAAACAGTTTGGTTTCATAATTTTATTTGTATTCTTGCTTAAGAATTTTTTTAAATCATATGATTAGTTATAAAATAGATTTTAAAAAGTTATTTTGTGATAATTCATGAGTAGTATAATATTTTTTTCAAATATATTCATGTAAAGAATTTCAAAACATAATCTTAGCTTCACTAAATCTTACTTTTATAGTTCTATATGTTGTTATTTAAAAACCAATTATTATGGTAAACCAATATCATAAAAAAAGGGATCGTATTAACAAGATAGAGGGGATTCTGGTTAAGATAACTTTCTTATTCTTATTTAAGATCTTTAAATTTTTATTTATTTATCCAAATTATTTTCAATTTTTATCGAACAAACAACATGTCTTGAAAATATATATTTAAAAAACAATTATTATAAATAAAAGGAATTACACTATAATTTTTTTCCAATGAAATCTAAATTAGTGCTCTTCTTGCAGAGAAGAAAAAGAAGAAGAAAATGTTTTTAACATATAATCAGATAAAAAATAAAGAGCTCCATGCGACATTGAGATAAGATATCTTAATTTTCATCTCTCATCTTTTCAACTTAATCTATGGTTAGCATTTGCATCTTTTTTATATATCTTTATTGATATAAATAATTATCAATCAATTTTATTAAAAAACACATCAACTTTTTATTTCACAATTAAAATGTTTCTTGATACACAACAATGTCTATACATGTTTTTGTTAGGTATATGTGTGTGTATTATTAATTTTAATTATTAATGAGTTTCTTTGCTCTTGTATTAAAAGATAAAATTAATAAAACAAATTGTTTATCATATTAAAGGAAAAAGCTTTATTTCATCATAAATTTGCACAAATGTCTCTACAAAAAAAAAATCTTTACATCTTAATGCTTTAGTAAGTTTCTACTTCAATGACCTCACAAATATATTGATTTTTTTTAGATGTAATATTCTACTTGAACAAATCAATGAATTATCATTGTCCGACTCCTCATCTAGAATAATATTAATGACAAAGTAATAACAATTTAGGCATATTTTAAAATGTAACCCATTATTTTCTGTTTTTTAATAGGTGGATTCAAGTATAAATTGCAATTCTAATTAAAAAATAGATAAATTAAATAATTAATTTATCATCAATTCGATAATTGATTAATTTATATTTTAATGATTAATTAATTTATATTTGAAAATCAAATGCAATATCTAATAACTTGTTATAATCTTTCAAATATTAGAAAAAAACATTTGTGAGTTGGCACTTAATATTTCTATAATTGGTTTATTAATGTAACCAAGATTCATTCATTATAATGTTTTAATTTAGATATTTGAGTATAATGCATGTTTACCTTTTCAAATCATATCACTTCTTTATATGTTACTTATTTTATCAGTATTTAAAAGTGTATTTTTATTAATGTTTTATATCATGATTTTGCACTTGAAGTATTAATAACTCCTTAGCTAGAGCATGTTTTATAATATCTAATAATATAAGATGTAACTTATGGTAAATATTCATCTTAAATATTGCAGGTTTATCACATAAATCAAGGGATTGATTGATAAGTTTAACTACTAAAATTGGAAAGATAAAGAGAGGGTTAAGCATAGAAAAGAGATGCTAGTTTTATCCAAACTGGAATACCATTTGGTTATTAGATCATAACTAGAGTTGTAAAACTTGAATTTAGGTCTGTTCTATATGAATGGAAAGCTAAGACATAAGCCTAAAACTTTCATGGAGTCCAAGATTCAAAAAGATTGTTTTCAAGTTCAAATTGTAGCAATAACGGAGAAGTCCGAATATGTCCTACAACCTAGACACTGTTTAACCTATTTAGTGTTTAGCCCATATCTCAAGTTTTAGAACTTATAAATGTATCATTTTTTTTGTTGGAAAGTTGAGATAATTTACCATTTTTTTTGTTGGAAAGCTGAGATAATTTCCTGGAACTTTTATGAGGACAATCTATTCAAATTCTAATATTAGTAATGATGTTTTGTTTAGATAAAAAGATAAGGATTGTTATCAAGTCAAGATGGGCCACCTGCTCAATAATTAGTCAACAAATCAATAGTTTTAAATTTTAGCCTATAAAAGAAGACATTTGTCATGCATTTAGGCATCTTGGTTTTCAGATCAAAATTATGTTCTTGCTCTTTTTCTTTATGTTTTTGTAATGCTTAAGTTTTAATTTCATTAATCTTTTGTTTATACCTTTCATTTTCTTTACTATACTTATATAATCATGATCTTCTCTTGTTTATTTCTGTTTCTCTTCTTCATTATATTTAGCTAAGTTTATTATGTTAAGGTGAAAAAATTTCACTAATGGTGTTAGAATATGTATAATATAAACTTAACATAGACTTCAATGTTTATATCCAAGAAAATTTATTTTTAACATATCTTATCTTTTTATCTTACTAATTCTTAATACTTTACTTGTTAAATGTTTAATATGAATTTGTATTGTATAACAGTTGGTATAACAAATGCTTAACATTTTCATAACCAGCTGTATGATATAATCTACACTTGTGCCATGAAAGAAACTTAATTTATCGTTAACATGAGTTAGCATCATAAATTCCTGACAATATTTAAAAGTTTGGTGTTGTTTAAATAAGAAAATTAATATGATCATGTTAAAAATTTATAATGAACTATTAAGGATAAATCATCCAATTAGAATCTCTTTTGTGTGTAGTTTCCAGTTGAGTAATATAAAAAGTTTATATTATACTTATTTGAAATACCATTAGTTGATCCTTTAATCTTAACAACTATTTTTTATCATTGTTTAATCTTCACATTCATCATTCATCATTCATCTTACATCTGAAAATTCTCTTTAACTCATCATCATCATCATCATCATCATCATCATTATTATCATTATTATTATTTATAATTTATATAGTTAAACACCTTGTGGTTCGACCATAGTCTTGCATGGTTATTTGTTACTTCGACACTCTTATGTTTGGGAGAAGACATCAATTTTTTGGTTGTTTCATTATTGATTCTTTAAATAATATTTAAAATTCTTCTCAAATCTAATTCTACTTTACGCAAGGATTTCATAATCAACCAATTAGAGTAAATTTGAAACATTTTTCCCAATTTACCTTGGATAAATAAATTTTTTTTGATCACTCAAATATTTTTATATATAGTTTCTAAGATATCCAATATGTACTCGTTTGTTACCTTTGATTAAAGTCATATGTATTTAGGATTAAATCATAATAGTTTTTATTTAAGATAACTTAATGATCTTAAAGTCTAAGGATCATTTACATAACTATCACAAAAACTTTTATCTATACAAAAGTAATTTCTCCATATGAAAATTATAAATTTTATAATTATAATAATTTTATTATCTTTTTGTAAAATATTTTTTCCTGATAACTTTATATTTAATCTAAACTCATGAATTATATTCAATTAAATAAAAAAAATAAAAAATATCTACATATATAAAATCAACTCCATGTACAATCATTAGGTTAGCTATGGAACATATATGCTAACATGTACATATTTCAATTATATAAAAGAACAAAAGTAGCTGGAAAATAGTTAATACTAGATTTTTTTACCCGCACTACGTAGTAAGTTGACTTAATTTTCTTTAATATTAAAAAATATCTAGGCAATGATAACCTGAGTCAACTAAGGTTAATTTGATGAACATGTGGTATATGAGATTGCGATATCCTGTAAAATGAAAAGCTAAAAAACCACAAATGTCAAGATCCAATAACCTAATTTTAAATGATAACATTGAAAAAAAATTAAAAAAAAAATCAAATAAAAAAACTCGAGTCAACCCGGGCTCACTCTATTAAGTTGCCACTTGCGACATAAAATCAAGATAAAAAAATATTTTTTTAAAATATAACCTAGAAAAAAGGATTGAATTTAAGTAAATAAAAAATATTGAAAAAAACCATATGTTACCTTAAGTTAACTCGACTAACTTGCAATTTGGGACAACCCCATAAAAAGAAAAGGCATAAAAAATCATAAAATTCAAGCCCTAATAGCCTAATGTCAAATAATGAAACTAATTTTTTTTTTAAAATCCAAAATAACTTGGGTTAACTTGACTAACCCACAACTTGAAATAACTTAAAAAATAAAAAAAGGATAAAAAAGAAAAAGAGAAATTAAAAGAATGAAAAATAAAATTAGATTAAAAAATAATTGAAATAAAATGTTGATGGAAAAAATTAAAAAAAGATTAAAAAAGAGCAATTAAAAGAATGAGAACTGAAATTTGATAAAAAATAAAATATTGAGAGACTAAATTTTAAAAAATAACTAAATTAAGATAATGATAAAAAAGGGAGAAATTAAAAGAATGATGACCAAAATTTTATAATAAATAAATAAATAAAATAAAATATTCAGGGGAAAAATTAAAAAATAAAATCAAGAAAACAATGAGGACCAAAAATGAATAAAAGAATTAAAAGAAATAAAATGATGAGGGACAAAATAAAACAAATAATTAAAAAAGATAAAACACACAAAAAAAAACAATAAAAAGAATGTGGACTAAATTGGATAAAAAACTAATTGAAATAAAATGTTTAGGGATGAAATTGAAAAAATAACTATAAAGATACAATAGGAAAGTAAAAATAGAAAAAGATAAAATTAGTTAAGAATATATATATTTTTCTAGAAAAATCTCCTCCATTAGTCTCCTCAGGTTGGATAGAACTCGTTTTCAAATTTAGACCTTAGTTAACAATCGTTCCTTCTAAAACATTCATCGTGTATAGGTCACCTATCATGGGTTCTTAATTAACACATGGATCCATAATTAACACAACACCTTTATACAGTTGAGTTCTATTGTGAATCTCTAACACAATATATTTGTGTGGACCATCTTATTATGAGTTTCACAACTATAATTTTTAATAATAGCAATTAATACAAATAGAGACAACACGTTAGTTTCTAAACATTTTTTTTGTATTGGAGAACCTCCTTATCATCTCTTATATAATTACATTGTTTTTTGCAACTTTATTCAACTATGGCTATCCAACAATACAAAATAATTAACTGTAAAGAACATTGAACTTTGATATAGATCCTTTACAGCTTCAAACCAAAACTACTAATAATTTCTAAGATCTAATATCAACTAATATAGACAATAGTAAATAATAACTGAGTTTGTTACATATCAATTTTTTAAATACAAAAAATACCATAATTATTTGAAGATTCTCATAATATTTAATTTTACTTATTTATGTCTTCACTTGCCTTAAAAGCTATTAACTTTTTATATAGAAAAACTACAAAAAAATACTATTAATAATAAATAGAAAAATAAAAATAAAAAATTATTCCTTTTAAATTAAAAAATTAAAAAACTCTAATAATAATAATATTGAATAAAAAAATAAAAAAAAAACTTGAGAAGTTGATTTGATTGAATTAAATTTTTATATATTTTTTCAACCAAGCAATCAATTGCCTCATTTTATTTTGGTTAATAGGAAGGAGGTTATAGTAACTAATATTTTCCATAGTGTCTTTATTATATTTTAAAAATTCTAAATTTGATATTTTTTCTTCAGTCATCGAAACCAAAACTTGATATTTTACCAATTTAGTCAAATCTTGTGAATAAAGTATAAATTTTTGGGAGTTGAAATATTGAAGAATTCACTTGATTTAATTAATTAAAATATTTTTTTTATTAATGAAATAGTAACATCTTTCACGGGCTGAAGTTGTGGCTAACTGTACGTATGGCTCTCAAAGCCATGGTCTCTCCGTACGTCCATATCCACCACTCGAACCACAGCTAGCTCAAGTCCCACCGCCGACACCACCGAATTTATTTTCCATTTTTCCCCCCATTAAACTAAATAACTATCAATATTACCCACTATATTATAGAATAAAAAAGAAATGAACAACAAAGTAACGTCACTAGCTACTGTTTATTTTTTCTTTGACACGTTTCCACCCATGCCCCGGCGAGGCCTATATAAGTCGCAACCACATGCAACCCCATTTTCGCAGAAGCATCAAATAGATAGGGGGAAAAAAAAAAATTCTCTCTTTCCTTTTATTTCCTTTTCTTTCTTTCTTTTGAGGCGCTACTAATGGCGGCTTCCATCCACAACCGCCAATTCCACCTCGAGCCCAATCTAAAGGGGGTGGTTCCTTCCTTCAAATCCATTCCCACCCACCAGCACAACTCTCCGGTTAGAACCTTCAACTTCTCGAACCAGGCCTTCACTCGCTCCGACCAGAAACCAGTCCCAACATTGGAGGAAGAAGATCGTTCAAGTGACGATGAAGCTGATTATAAGGATCTGATCCGCAAAACCAACAGTGAATTGGAGCCGTCGGTTATTGACCCACGAGATGAAGGAACCGCTGACAACTGGATCGAACGCAACCCTTCCATGGTCCGTCTTACAGGGAAACATCCCTTTAACTCTGAACCGCCATTGGCTCGTCTCATGCACCACGGGTTCATTACACCGGTCCCCCTTCACTATGTTCGTAACCATGGTCCTGTCCCGAAGGCGGCATGGCAAGACTGGACAGTTGAGGTTTGCGGTCTGGTTAAAAGGCCAGCCCGTTTCACCATGGATAAGCTAGTCAATGAATTCCCAGCCCGTGAACTACCTGTTACTCTAGTTTGCGCAGGTAACAGACGCAAAGAGCAAAACATGGTGAAACAGACAATTGGCTTCAACTGGGGTTCTGCCGGGGTGTCTACTTCAGTGTGGCGTGGTGTACCATTGCATTTGCTGCTCAAGAAGTGTGGGATTTATAGCCATAAAAAAGGGGCCCTCAATGTTTGTTTTGAAGGTGCCGAGGATCTGCCAGGTGGCGGTGGGTCCAAGTACGCGACCAGTATCAAGAAAGAGTTTGCTATGGATCCATCTCGAGATATTATTTTAGCCTATATGCAGAACGGTGAGCCTTTGGCCCCGGACCATGGGTTTCCGGTGAGGATGATCATACCAGGTTTTATTGGTGGGCGTATGGTGAAATGGTTAAAGAGAATAATTGTTACCAGTGTAGAGTCAGATAATTATTACCACTACAAGGACAACAGAGTGCTGCCTTCTCATGTTGATGCAGAGCTAGCCAATGCCGAAGGTACTATGCAACTATATACGAGACTACTCCATTCCATATAAATATATAGCATATATATCGAAGTATTAATTTTTATTTGATATATATATATATATATATATATATATATATATATGTGTGTGTGTGTGTGTGTGTGTCAATGATCTTCCCTTTTCCACCCCTCATATTTTCATGGTACCTCGTCAAAATTGAGGAATGTAAATAAAGTAAATGCTAATATATATTTGTTGTTTTATAATGTGTAGCATGGTGGTACAAGCCGGAGTATATCATCAATGAGTTGAATATAAACTCGGTGATAACGACGCCGTGCCATGAAGAGATACTGCCAATTAACTCATGGACAACTCAGAGCCCGTACACGCTGAGGGGTTACGCATATTCTGGTGATTAGTTTTTCTTTTCTTTTTAAAAAGATAGAGATATATCAAATCGGATGAATCTCCTCTTTTAGGTAGAGCCCTCTTGAGCTGAAAGTAATCTTTCGTCTTACGTGCTTTTTTCTGTTTCCGTTAAAACGAAGGTGGTGGGAAAAAAGTGACGCGCGTAGAGGTGACTCTGGATGGTGGAGAAACGTGGCAAGTCTGCAGCTTGGACCATGAAGAGAAGCCCAACAAGTACGGCAAATATTGGTGTTGGTGCTTCTGGTCCCTGGAGGTGGAGGTGCTAGAGCTCCTCGGAGCCAAAGAGATTGCCGTCCGGGCCTGGGATGAAACCCTTAATACCCAGCCGGAGAAGCTCAATTGGAATGTCATGGTATGTATGCATGTCGTTTTATCAAAATCGTCAACTTTCAACCAAAGTTTTAATTTACATCTTGAATTTCTTGCCCAAGTGATCTGAATATATCTCTGATCGGTGCCTTTAGCTTTGGAGTCTAATTCTATACCGGCAACTCTACAAATTATGTGTGCTCTTAAGACCCCCATGTTACTTTCATTATAGGACTAGGACATGTTCCAATATAGTCACCCACCTACCCAACTTCATCTTTATTTAGGCTGAATAGTCAACGTGATTTATTTTTTAACTTTTTTTAAATAAAAAATACTCATTGGCTTAACCTAAACAAGGAAAGGTTTATTTGTTTATACTCACATTTAAAAGAGGAATAAATTAATTTCTTATATGAAATTAAATATATATTAATGCCCTATATTTTACCTGCTTTACTAATGTGAAAAATAAAATTTACACTCCCTGAAAATTTTGAGGTGTAATTGAAAACCAGTATTTACCATGAAAAACTCTTCACCGTATATATAAAAGTAAATTAGGTTTTGATCTCTTTTACAATTGGTCATTAATTAATATTTTTTTATAAAGTTTAGAGCTATAGAAGAAGAAGGGATTCGTTGTTGTCACAAATATTCATTACTTACAATATATTGCAAAACAATTTTAGTCACTTGCCTGATTTGTTTTTAAATATGGTCCCATCATGAACAGGGAATGATGAACAACTGTTGGTTCCGGGTAAAAACAAATGTCTGCAAACGTCACAAGGGTGAGATAGGGATTGTTTTTGAGCACCCCACCGTGCCAGGCAACCAGTCCGGTGGGTGGATGGCCAAGCAAAGGCATCTAGAGAAATCATCGGAGAATATCCAAGCTCTGAAGAAAAGTGTTTCAACACCCTTCATGAACACTTCTTCAAAAACTTTTTCAATGGCTGAAGTCAAGAAACATAACTCGGCTGATTCGGCATGGATAATTGTTCATGGTCATGTCTATGATTGCACTAGCTTCCTTAAAGACCATCCCGGTGGCACTGACAGCATTTTAATCAATGCCGGTACTGATTGCACTGAAGAATTTGATGCTATACATTCTGATAAAGCCAAGAAAATGCTTGAGGATTATCGGATCGGAGAGTTGGTTAATTCATCAGCTTACACATCTGATTCAAACGCTTCCTCTCCTAATAACTCGGTACATTTGGCTCCTATCAAAGAAATTGCCCCAATAAGAAATGTTGCTCTTGTTCCACGTGAAAAAATCCCATGCAAGCTTATAAAAAAGGAAATTCTCTCTCATGATGTGCGTCTCTTTCGATTTGCATTGCCATCAGAGGATCAGGTGCTGGGATTGCCAGTGGGGAAGCACATATTCTTATGTGCTACTGTTAATGATAAGTTGTGCATGCGAGCTTATACGCCAACTAGCACCGTCGACGTGGTGGGGTACTTCGATCTTGTGATCAAGGTTTATTTCAAAGGCGTGCATCCAAAGTTCCCTAATGGAGGGCAAATGTCACAGTACCTTAACTCACTATCACTGGGGTCTGTGATAGACGTGAAGGGTCCTTTGGGTCACATTGAATATGTTGGTCGGGGTAAGTTTTTGGTTCATGACAAGCCCAAGTTTGCCAAGAAACTGACTATGCTGGCTGGTGGGACAGGAATCACACCAATCTATCAACTGATTCAAGCCATTTTAAAAGATCCAGAAGACGATACTGAAATGTATTTGGTCTATGCGAACCGCACTGAGGACGATATTTTGTTGAGGGACGAACTTGATTCTTGGGCTAGGGAACATGAGAGATTAAAGGTGTGGCATGTTATTCAAGAATCTATTAAGGAAGGATGGCAATACAGTGTTGGGTTCGTTACCGAGAGTATCCTGCGAGAGCATGTGCCAGAAGGATCAGATGATACTCTGGCTTTGGCTTGTGGTCCTCCGCCAATGATTCAATTTGCCGTGCAGCCAAACTTGGAGAAGATGAACTATGATATCAAGGATTCCTTGCTAGTTTTTTAGATGACAGAGGAGCGGATCTATTTAAAATAATATAAGTTTGTACATATGTTAGCTTGATCGATCGATGCATGTGTTACTCCATTCGTTTCTTTGAAAAGAACAGGAAAAAGCGAGGCTGTCTTCCATGTATTATTATCAAGTTGGAGCAACAGTTGCTTAATGTAGATTACTTTATACAATAAATTAAAGGTTTTTCCAAATATTTATATTCTCTTTTTGTAAGCATGGTTCTTATTGATAATTAATATGAGAGAATACTATACAATAGCGTGTACGTGACTGTAATTTTTATTTTTTATTTTTACTTTCTTCTTTACAAAACTTCTCCGCTCGTATATATCTTATGCCATATTCTTAATTAGCAACAAAATATATAATTATTTGTAATCCAGCTTGGCCATCACCTTGTAATTATTCTTGGTAACATCGCATGTTCATGTAAAATCACGAATTCAAGTACGTGTATATCAACGCAAGATCATTTTCCTAGCTATATATCCTACACATGCAAAAGCACAATACTAACGATGTAGCCGTGACCACATGACAAATTAGTTTGTAAAGATGAGATCTTTATGATGACCTTATGGGATTACAAACTAATGCCTTTGAAGCTTTCCCTCATCGGTAAATAGAAGGAGGTGTTATATTTGTTATTTCAAAGAGATGGGTCTTACTTCAGTAATTAATTAATTATGACTTCACTTTTGATTTCTTAATTTACGATTGACTTACATGGAAAGAAAAATAATATAAAAGCATTACTGTATAAAATAAAAAATAGAGCCATTAATTTGCCCTGATATAAATCTTGCAGGTTGCAGCCAATCTAACAGAAAAATAAAAACACAAATCAAGAGTATTTTTTTTTACAAAAAATTAAAATAGAGTCATCAATTAATTTATTTTTAGTCATATAAAATAAAATAATTTAATTTTTAAATCTATTTTTGTTTTATTTTGAGATGCTTGTTAATGATTTGATGAGGTTCTTGTATAATTCTACTAATTTTGCTTCTTTTTTTTTTTTTTCTTATATCTGTTAGTTCTACCAATTGTTTTTTGAGTCCTTGTAATTATAATTTTTTTTTAATTAATTAGATATATTTTATTGGTTTGTTTTTATTATACTTGGATCTATTTTTTATGTTTTTTTTAGTAGAGTGACCAAAATTATCAATTTTTTCTTACTATATATGTTTTGATTTTAGGTTGAACGGTGAATAAATTAAGAAGAATTAATTCTTTATTATTATTTTTTGCTTTATATCAAAGTTTATTAAACATAAATAATGCTTCGCTTTAACGAATGTTTCTTATATACTTTGTATGTTTATATTTGATAGGTATAAAAACCAACAACAGTAAAGTGATGGATACATTATGAAGATAAAATTAACTTTATTGCTTGATTCAATTTGGTATTGCTATAAACATTTTACCCTATACAAAGGTCATTATATGTTTATAGTAATATTTTACCCTATACAAATGTCATTATATGTTTATAGTAATTTATTTGAATAAATTAAATTGTGCAGGTTTTATTTTACAACTCATGTATAATAAATTAAAATAAATATTATATCTTGTTATATTAATTTTGACCCCCAACAAATAATTCTAACTCCGCCCCTAAAGATATATTACAAAACATATTAAAATACCTACATCATTATTTTTTTTTACTATAGTAATCCTTAGTATTTCTTTGGTTCTTAAACTTTTTTTTAATTGCATTAAGTCTTCTATAATCAATTTAATGACCAATTTTATTTATATAAATCTCATATACTAAATATTATAAGCTTGTGTTAATAGATATGAAAAATGAGAAACACCTATTTTACATAAGTCTTTCTCTCCCGCTTAAAGTCTCTACTTGTGAAAGCCTTATGACTATATTGATCTCAAACAACACCTTATAAGGTATGTAAGCCTCCCATTTCCTTTTCCTAGGCTTGGACTCTCTCTTTATAAATTGTCATAATTAACCCTTGGTTGTAGCAGTTCTTTATGTCATGTCTCTTATCTTTTTGAAATCAATATTTCTTAGAATTATAGGTGTGCAGGTTGTCTTTTTTAAAGGGAGGATATTACACAAAATATTTCTCTTTAAAGATAACAACAACCTATGTTTGGTGTAGTGTTAAGAAACATGGATTAGATTTTAGAATGCTAGATGACTATGAACTGACCTTTTTTGGTTTTGCTTTAGCTTTTAAAAACTACTTGGAGATATGTCATGTTTAGTAAGTCCTTCTTTAATCTTACCACATTCATTTTCTTTACTCGAATATGATTTTTCATGATATGATTGACCTTTAAGAGTGTTCATTTTAGGAGGGCATAAAGATCTTTTTATAAAGTTGGATCATTGACCCTATTTATCATGGCCTAAGTGGCCATAAGCTCAAACAAACCTTTTATCTTGAACATTTATTTATTAAATCTCTTTAAGTATGCTCTAGTGCCTTTATCATCATACAATTCCCTTTATCATCATCCATACAATTCCCTTTATCATCATCCAATTGTATGATGGTGAGAAGTTTATTAAAACATTTTATGGTATGATAATTATACTAAAATAGGCTATAAACTTGGAACAAAGATCCTTAAAGACAAGAATTGAGTTTGGCTTTAAATTATGATACTACATTCAGTTTGACAAGCAAAATATGGTCAAGAGAATCTTACATATGAAGTCGAAGTCTTGAATTACTAACTTTAATTTTCTACATATATTTTACACATGTTCTCTTAGGTTTGTGAGTATATCATCATTATTTAGGTTCATCTTTGTTAAGAATCTCTCACATGGTAAGAGGTATCCTTTCATATCAAAGGTCTATATAAACAATGATATAAATTCCTTTTAAGACCTTTTATGGTTAGCATAACCCAAAAAATAACCTAAGAAGTAATAACGATGGTGTCATCTATTTTTATAGTTGTGGTTGCTTTGTTGCTTTGTCTTTAGACTTTTCTAGTTACTTGCTTTGAGAATTCTTTTCATAATGATGGTGTCATCTTTTATGTAGAATTAGAAAGCGATGATATTAATCCCTGCTTTTCTACACTTCATTCCAACTTATGGAGAGGAATGAAGAATAAGATAAATGCTAATCCCTGCTTTTCTACATTTCATTCCAACTTATCTCTTTATGGAGAGGAATGAAGAATAAGATAAATGCAAGTGTTGTAGTGAGGAAGAAAAAATATATATGTGAGTGTGTTTGGAATGAATTAATTAACCTTTACTTTGTGTCTCATGAGTTTTTTTCTTATATCTATTAAACATAAAAACTTACATGGAATGGAGGGAATATATGGGAGAACATTGTTTGGCATAGTTAAGGGATAATTATATGAGATAATATCCTATAATGGTGAGTAGTTATACTGATATTTGATAAATAATAGTGTCAGATGGACAATGTTTTGGCATAGACATACCTCAACACCATTCTACGAATACAATTATAGTAAGAGAGTTGCATTACCACTTAATACTAAATACTAATAATATAAAAGGCATTGAATATGAGCTTACTCTAATAAATGTACCTCAAATACATAGAAAAATGATGTATAACTAGCTAATTAGGCCACCTTAGGGATTCTCTTAGTTGAGCCAACTAGACCACCTTGGGAGTTGGGCTAACTAGATCATCTTGGAGGCCATCACTCACCTTTTTAGGTACCTAAACTCAAGGGATCAAAATAACACCACATTCCAAAATGAAACTAGTGGCCTACAAAGCTTTGTGCTAGCGATCTTAATGGGTCTTGCCTTGTATCTCATATCAAGGTTTAATGATTAATAATCAAAATCCCAGGCCTCATCATGAATCCAATCCCAAGCTTAATCATATATCTATTAAGTATGATTAGGTTTGGTTTAAATGTTGAGGTGTTAATCCCTAACCTATCACATATAAATGGGATGTGCATTTTATTTTTTTTACCTTTCAAGTGGAAAACACTTAGGGATAATAAAATATAGATAAAATTTAGTATGCGTAAAATACTGATCGAACCAGTTTTTTCAAAACTAAAGGTTAAATTGAACTGACTAACCAGTTAAAACTTACTAATTTAGTTTAGTTATCCTCTCTATATAACTAGTTAAGCCTATGGACCATTTAATTAGGCTTTTTTTTTTTAATAGCTTGGGCTTTTCATGGCTCAAGATTTTTGGCTTTTGAAAAAAACGTTTGTTGGTTTTTGACACGACCAAAAGATTGATGTCTTCTTCTAAATTCAGGAGTGTCAAAGTACTAAACAACCTAACAAGATCAGGATCAAATCACAAGGAGGTTAATTGTTAATAATAATAATAATAAAGAAGTTGATGAGAACTTTGAGATGAAAAATCAATATGAGAATAAACAATAATAAAAAAAATTGTTAAGGTTAGAGAATCCACTAATGGTGTTAGTACCTTAACAATTGTTTTTATTATTGTTTATCCTTATATTGATTTTTCATCTCAAAGTTCTCATCAACTTCTTTTTATTAGTCAATTGAAAACCACACACAAAGAAGGTTCCAATTGGATATTAATTTGTTAACATGATTACTGACACGACCAAAAGATTGATGTCTTTTTCCAGGTGTAGGAGGGTCAAAGTAATAAATAACCCGGCAAGACCGGGGTCTAACCACAGGGAGATTAATTGTATAAATTATAAACAACAATTATAAACAATAATAATAACAAGAATAACAATAAGAATAATAATAATAAAAGTAGTAGGCGTAGTAGTGGTAGTAGTAGTAATAATAATAATAATAATAATAATAATAATAATAATTAT
>NW_011500814.1:50863-58732 GCF_000495115.2 Populus euphratica | reverse complement strand
TAGTAGTAGTAGTAGTAGTAGTAGTAGTAGTAGTAGTAGTAGTAGTAGTAGTAGTAGTAGTAGTAGTAGTAGTAGTAGTAGTAGTAGTAGTAGTAGTAGTAGTAGTAGTAGTAGTAGTAGTAGTAGTAGTAGTAGTAGTAGTAGTAGTAGTAGTAGTAGTAGTAGTAGTAGTAGTAGTAGTAATAATAATAATAATAAAGAAAGAGAAGAAGAAGAAGATGATGAGAACTTTGAGATGGAATATTAATGTAACGATTAAACAATGATAATAACAAATGTCAAGGTTAGAGGTTCCACTAATGGTATATCAAACAAGTATAGTATAAACTCTTATTATTGAATTGGAAACCACACACAAAGGAGGTTCCAATCAGATTATATATTGTTAACATGATTACATTAGTCATCTTATTCAATTAATGCTAATACTTGTAAATCTCGTCAAGCATTCATGATTATAACTTATGTTAACAACAAATCAAGTTCCTTTCATAGCTCAGGTGTCGGTTATACCATACATTATGGGCTATGAAAGTGCCAAGCATTTGTTGTACCAAGTGTTATACAACATAAATCAAGATTAGTCATTTAACAAGCAAAGTATTAAAGAGTGAACAAGATAGCAAATATAAAACATGTTAGTATCAAACATTAAAGTCCATATTAAGTTTACATTATACTTATTCTTACACCATTAGTGTAACCTTTTCACCTTGACATAATTAACTTAGCTAGACATAATGAAAGAAAGCAAAATAGATAAACAAAATAAGAACATAAAAGTTAACTAAGTAAAGGAAAGGAAATGAAAGGCATAAACTTAATATTAATGAAAACAAAGCATAAAAAATACAAAGAGAGAAAGGAAGAGCATGATCTTGATCTGGAAATCAAGATGCCTAAATGCATGGCAAATGCCTCCTTTTATAGGCCAAAAATGGGAACTATTGATTTGATGACTAATTGATAAGTGGGTGACCAACTTTTGACTTGGTGACAATCCTTATCTTCTCTTGTCTGCCCAAAACGTCATTGATAACGTCAAAATTGGAGCCAGTTGTAAACATGAAAGTTGTAGGCAATTGTCTCAGCTTTCTTGTGTAAAAATTTCAGCTCATTTGGACTTCTAGAACTCCAGATATGGCCAAAATACCGAATAGTGCTCGGGCTGGAAGACAGATTCGGGCTTCTTTGTTGTTGCTACAATTTGGACTTGATAATGGCCTTTTTAGATCTTGGGCTCCATATGAAAGTTGTAGGCCTATGTCTTACCTTTCCATCCATATAAATTGGACCTAAATCTGAGATCTGTAGCTCCAGATATGACCCAATTACCGAACAGTGTTCCGGTTTGGATTGCACCGACATCTCTTTTCTAAGTTTGGCCATCTCTTTATCCTTGCAATTTAAGTTCTTCAAGTCATCAATCAATCCTTTCATTTATGTGATAGGCCTGCATTAAAAATAGACATTTACCATAAATTATAGGTATCTTATATTATTAGATACATTATTATAAAACATATTTTAGTTAAGGAGTTATTGATACTTCAAGTGCAAAATGATGATATAAAACCATGATAAAAATGCACTTTTAAGTACTAATCACACCCCCCAACCAGCTTATTACTAGTCCCTAGTAATCAAAGCGTTAAAATAGAAAACAAATTTGCAAATTTCACAAAGCAAGGTATTCATCATTTAACTTCCATTAGTCTATCCAGATAAACAAACTCTCATTAAATTTATATATCTGCTCAATACCTCTTAACAAGATATTAATAAACCTTTCTTTTGTGCTCAATGTATCAACACATAATTATGGGGCTTTTCTTGGAAGAAAACAAAATTTTTGTTCTAATGTTTAAGGTTAACTTCCTTGGGTTGGGATTACTATTTTTGTCTTTTTTTTTTTTTTTAACTCTATATACATATACTTTAAAAACATCATGCATCTTTAACCCATGTAACGAGCTTTCAGCTAATGACTCCCAGACCAGTTGGTCTTAGGGCATTAGGTGTTAAGACACCCCTACGAGCTTAGTAACTCGGGTCGCAGATACTGATATGTAGATAGTGCAATGTTTGATTCCCTTAAGCTTTTCTCCTCAACCCATGTAACAAGCGTTGGGCCAATAGCTCCCAAGTCAGTTGACTTTAGGGTATTAGGTGTTAAAACACCCCTTCGGGCTTAATTGCTTAGGTTAGGGAGGCTACGAAATCAAACTTATCTACATTTTTATTATCATCATTTTTTTTTCTTTTTTTTCTTTTTTTTTTCTTTTTTTTTTTTTTTTTTTTTTTTTTTTTTTTTTTTTTTTTTTTTTTTTTTTTTTTTTTCTTTTTAATTATATACAATCCCTTTCCCTTAGTTGTTACCTTTAACAAAAGAACATAAATAATGTAATAATCCAATATGCAACCCACAATCATATGTTAAAGTGTGTGTGTGTAAATTAAGGTTTAAGAATACATGTTAAATAAGTATATGAGCAGAATTAAGTGGTAACAATACGAGAGTTTGTAAACCTGAATATTTCAGGAAGTATTATAATAGACCTTGTTAAGAATGGTTACTAAGATGCGTCTCAAGAGTCACTTTAACAAAAGAACTCCTTTACTCTGCCATCCTAGTAACAACAATTATGCACATGCTTTATGAAATGAAAAACAATTTTTTTTTTTTATCAACTACTACCCTCTCCCCCCAACCAAAACGAGACATTGTCCTCAATGTTCTAAGGTAGAAAGATAGAGTATAAAAGATATCACCTGAAATAACGAACACTGACAAAACCTGAAACACACTAAAACAAAAATAAGAAATAACAAAACACAATAATAAAACCAAAAGACATAAAAATTCACAAATGAAGGCTCAAATCCAATCTAAGCTTTTTACGGCTTTCCTTAGATAACCAATTTATGCGACTCATGGAAGGATCAATCACAGGAATGAAAAATTGTAGTTGGTCAATCAATTGTTCAGCAGTAGCAGCAGAGATTATGATTTGTCGTGCAGAAGATGTTAGAAATTCTTGTTCCATAGCATGATTAAGAAAAGACAATAATTTATCATAATAACCATTAACATTTAACAAACCTATAGATTTATGGTGAATGTGCAGTTGAGCCCAAGAGGAAATATGAAAGATCTCTTCCAAGGTGCCTAGACCACTTGGTAAAGCAATGAAGGCATTAGCATGGTTAAACATTGCATTCATTCGAGCTGACATTGTGGATACCTGAAGTTCCTCTCCAATTGTTTTTCCAATGATGTCCCCTTGTGCCAAAGCTTCAGGGACGACCCCCAAAACTTGACTACCTCCTAAAAATGCAGCTATTGACACACCTCCCATTAACCCAAGACTGCCTCCCCCATACACTAAATGAATCTTTCTCTCAGCTAGCACCTGACCAAGATGATTTGCTGATTCTAAAAACTCCTTTTCTTTCCCAGGACTAGATCCACCAAAAACACAAATATTTCTTATTTGATGACCTGAGGAACTTGCCATTTCTACACACTTCTGTATTTGTTGAATGTATGGGTTGAGTAGAAATGAAAGGAAGGAAGAGAGGGTTTTATAGATGAGAAATGAGAAAGGCAATCATAACACCTATATGTAGGTCAGCTGGAGTCTCACACACACTCTCTCTCTCTTTATTTATTTATTTATTTATTTACTTTTTGAAAAAGCATGTGTATGTACAGGTAGTTGTGATTGTCGCTCACATCTTCCCTTGATTTTACGTTCAAGAAAGGCTTAAACGCCCTCTATGGGTTGGGGATAGGCTTCCCATCCGGTTTTCTTAAAAACTGGCAAACATGGTCTTTTTTAGTCAGATTCCCAAGACTAAGTCGATCATGTTCTTTATGAAATAGTGGCCATAAATCATGAATTAGACGATGCACATCTCCACTAGGATGCGTCTCAAGAGTCAATAGAAGATTATCTAAAGACTCCTTACTTAGGCTATCCTTAATGAATTGTATTTTATCTTCACGGTTTATAGATACCATTCCTAAAGAACAACATTGTGTATTGCAAGTCCATCTAACACATCGATGACAGACTTCTAGTCATTTTACACGACGTTTCTTTGCAAAAGTGCTTTTACCTGTTCCAAGCATGTGTGAAATGAAGAAGTTAAAGGACTCACCTGATAATCAGACCTTTGCTTCAATCAACCAGCGAATATCTTTAGGAATTTCATGATTCATTAACAATCTCAATCTTGCACATCTAACACGGTAAATTTTTGTAATCCCATTCTGAGGCAGAGTGGGAAAATACTTTTTCAATTTTTCAAGATTAGTGTCCATTTTCAAATGAGAATTAGAAGAGAGATTCAAAGAATTGCACAAATATATACACAAATATCAGTTATTGTGGGAAACTGAAAGAACCGACTTAAGTCACGGAGTACCGTTGTCCGCCATTTGACCAGGGTGAAAGAAACTAGCAAAAATCACTCAAAAAGAAACATAAAAACAATGTAAGACTAACAAAATAATCAACCTTTATCTACAAGATCATTCAAACTAGTTGATTCATTTTCACTAGGAAAATTATCAAAGTAAGCTTTCAAACGATGTCCATTTTCCTTAAAAACATTGTCATTCATTGAATTCTCAATATCACAGGCCCCATAAGGATTGCTCCATCTTGATCTTAGCTCTCTAGGGAATGCATAGAGTTGAGAATTATAAAACAAAACTTTTTGACCAGTATCAACTTTTTGACAATTTTCACAAGTTTTGCAAAATGTATGCGTGTCCTTGAACATGGTGGGCCAATAAAATCCATTTTGAAAGATTTTTATAGTTGTCTTTTTTGACGAGAAATAACTTCCACATGCTTCAGAATGACAAAGTTTAATAACACTACTTACCTCATTGTCGGGAATGAATCTTTGAAATATTTGATCAGGACAATATTTGAATAAGTTAGGGTCATCACAATAAAAGCTCTTCACTTCGTTCAAAAACTTTTCTTTATCTTGGGTACTCCAATCAGCTGGCAAATCTCCTAAAGTAAGAAAATTAATATTTTTATCATACCAAGGCATTGGACTAAGAGAAAGTAAGGATTTGTTAGGAAAGTAATCATCGATTGGTGTGATGTCAGATGTCGAATCTGTTGTCACTGTTGATAAAAGATTTGCATCAACATTTTTGGTGCATTTTTCATCCGTGATTTCTTCCTCAAAATAAATCATTTGCCTATCTTCAGATTCATCCAACTCATTTTTACTTAAAGTAAATTCAAGTTGATCATAAACTAATTCATCAATATGATCTACTTCTTGTAAATCATTATCATCTCCAGGTTGCTTGCAAATGTTGAAAATATTCATCTCCAACGTCATGTTTCCAAATGATAGCTTCATCAATCCATTCCTACAATTAATCAATGTGTTAGAGGTTGTAAGAAACGGACGTCCTAAAATAACAGGAAATGAATTACATGCTTCAACAGGTTCTGTGTCCAAGACAATAAAATCCACAGGATAAATGAATTTATCGACTTATACTAACACATCTTCAATTATGCCTCTAGGCACTTTTACAGATCTATCGGCAAGTAAAAGAGATATAGAAGTTGGTTTTAACTCACCTAGATTGAGACTCTGAAAAACTGAATATGGAAGTAAATTCACACTAGCACCGAGATCAAGTAAGGCTTTTTCAATTTTATGCTCTCCAATAAAGCAAGAAATTGTAGGACAACCAGGGTCTTTATATTTCAAAGCATTATTGTTTTGAAGAATAGCACTTACTTGTTCGGCTAGAAAGGCTTTCTTTTTCATATTCAGTTTCCTCTTTATAGTGCATAGATCTTTCAAAAATTTAGCATAAGAAGGAACCTGTTTAATAGCATCCAGCAAAGGTATATTGATCCTTACCTGTTTGAAAATTTCAAAAATTTCAGAGTTGTGATTGACTTTGCTTTGTTTGGTCATGGCATGAGGAAATGGAAGTGCTGGCGGTGAATCAGTCGTTTCTTTGCAATTTTCAGATTCAAGCCCTTCCTTACCTTCAGAGATTGACTCATCATCTTTCTCATAAGGTTCAAGAGAGGGTTTTTCAATAACCTTACCACTGCGCAGAGTAGTGACTGATTTGACTTGATTCATGTGTTGGCTTCCGGAACTACTTGCATTTGCATTGTATTGCCCCTTGGGATTTTGTTGTGGTTGAGATGGAAACTTACCTTTCTCTTGAAAACTGAGAACAGATGTTAATTTTACAAGAGTATCTTTAAAATCTGTCATGTTTTGAGCAAGTTGAGTATTGATTGTCTCTTGCTTTTCAATGAATGCATGCAATGTTTCCTCAAGATTTCTTCTAGAAGGTGGAGCATAAGGAGGTACATATCCATGAGAATTTTGAAAATTGTGGTGTGCTTGAAATGGTGGTTATGAAGTTTGTGCATTGTTGTTCTCACTCTTCCAACTAAAATTTGGGTGATTTCTCCAACCAGGGTTGTATGTTTGGGAGTATGGGTTGTGGTTGGCCATTTGAAAACTGTTTAAAGCATGGGCTTGTTCATGAAGACATTCCTTAAAAGAAGGTAAGGTTGGACAATCGTTGGTTCAGTGTTCATTTGTTTCACAGATTTGACACACAATGTTTTCAACAGATTTTAATTGACCACTCTTTTTCAATTCTAGTGCCTCGACTTTTCTAGCTAAAGATGCAAACTTGGCTTGAAGGTCATGATCTTCCCTAAGGTTGTACATGCCTCCACTAGATGTGTGAGGTTGAGTTTTACTTGGTGCCTCATAAATACCCGCAGTGTCCTAATTTTGAGCATTTTCAGCTAACAAGTCTAAGTACTTCATTGCTTCATCAGGGTCTTTATCTTCAAAAGTTCCATTGCACATCAATTCAACCATTTGCCTATCTTTAGGTGTTAACCCTTCATAGAAATATGAAACCAATCTCCATGTTTCAAAACCATGATGAGGGCAAGTACTAAGCAAGTCTCGATACCTCTCCCAACATTGGTAAAATGTTTCTCCTGGTTTTTGAGTCAAAGTGGTGATTTGTCTCTTGAAAGAGTTTGTTCTATGAGATGGGAAAAACTTGTTTAAAAATTGTTGTTGCATTTCATCCCAAGTACGAATGGATCCTGGTCTCAAATTTTATAGCCATGTTTTAGCTTTATCTTTTAATGAAAAAGGAAAAATCTTTAATCTAATGGTGTTCATGCTACAATTTAAATTATTATATGTATTGCAAACCTCCTCAAATTCCCTTAAATACAAGTATGTATTTTCCAATTCTAAGCCATGAAAAGAAGGTAAAAGTTGAATAATAGCTGGTTTAAAATTAAAATGAGAAGCATCAGGAGGAAAAATTATGCATGATGGTGCACTTGTTCTTGTGGGATTCATGTGGTCTCTCAGTGTTCTAGCACGGTTATTCTCATTATTTTCATTATGAAGTAATTGATTATCTTCTTCAGCCATATTTTCTGAAAATGATGAGGATACCCTACAAAGTCTACCACTTGATGTACGTGACCACACTCTCGTGCACATGTTGGTTTGTTCCATGAGAAGGGAAAAACTTCGTTAAAAACTGTTATTGCATTTCATTCCAAGCATGAATGGATCCTGGTCTTAAATTTTGTAGTCATGTTTTAGCTTTATCTTTTAATAAAAAAGGAAAAAGCTTTAATTTGATGGTGTTCATGCTACAATTTGAGTCATTATAGGTGTTACAGACCTCCTCAAATTCTCTTAAATGCAAGTATGGATTTTCTAAATCTAAGCCATGAAAAGAAGGTAAAAATTGAATATTGCCTAGGTTAAAATTAAAATGAGATGCATTAGGGGAGAAAACTATGCATGATAGTA
>NW_011500814.1:45427-50380 GCF_000495115.2 Populus euphratica | reverse complement strand
AATAATAATAATAATAATAATAATAATAATAATATGTCTTGTTTGACATACTATACTTGGAACCCAACATTTGAAATTAAAAAACAAAACATAGATTAAAATAATTATTGAAATAAATAATGTTTTGTAAGGAAGGGTAATATAGTAAAACCCCTCCTCTTTTATTGTATTGTTAATAATGAAAAAAAAAAAGTTATCTCCAATGTATTTTGTGTGTTAATTATAAAACTTTTATGAGAGTTAATAATATATTGATACTAATGGATTGTCTTTGTGAAAAAGCATAGGAGATACTAGTTTGCTTCTTAGTTTTTCTAGGAAATAGAAAATTGGCTAAATATTATGAAATAACTAATAGCAAATTTTATTGGCAGAGAATAGCCAATCCAATCAAATTAAGAGTATTCATTTAGCTGCATATCACTAGTGGTGATGTTCACCCTATAATGTAAGACAAATTGATATGGTTATAAGGAAATATAGTTAGAGATCCTAATTATCTAGTAGCTAGGTTTTGGTAATAACTTTCTACTTTGATAACTCTGTAAACTAAGATTATGATAAGTTTTATGTCAAGATAGCTACCCAATATTTGAGATTCTTTTTAGATAAAGTTTTATATCAAAGTACATATTCAAAGTACAAAGAAAAGAACATAGTTGATATTAAGAAGGTTCATATTTTTTGGTGTAGAAAATGGCTCTAATTCTAAGAGATCATTTCATACATAATAGTAGAAAAATAAGTGATGTGAAAAGACATAACAAAGTTATAAAAGTGGCCATAAAAAAAGGACTTGACATAAATTAGGGTTGGAAATTTTGAAATAAAAAGAAGGATGAAATTATTGATTTAGGACAAACATTAAATAAACTGGGTATTATTGATTTTGTATATGAAATATTTTTATATTAATTTAATTTTTAAACTATTTTTTTTATGTTAAAGACTTTTGTTAAAATCATTTAATATAATACATTAAGTTCCGTGCAATTTCACAATAATAATAATAATAATAATTGAATGGAAATATGGATGAAAACTTTTTAAAAAGAATGAAATTTTTTAATTAAGAACTAGTTAAAGCTTGAAGTTTAAATTAATATAAGAAATATTTTCATAAAGAAATTGAGATATTTTTTTAGATCCATTTTTTAAATAATTACAAAAATGCTTTATGGGTTATAAACCTACATCATCTAACATCTTGATTTATAGATTATAAAACTTTCAATACAAAGCTACAAATACAAAAACATGAATAACAAAGTGAATTCATGCAAAATATGAAGATACAAAGACATAAAAAATTAGGAAATTAGGAAAAATAGTGAAATAGAAGTCAAACATTTCAAACAAAGTAAAGACACTATTTTTGGACTGATTGTTATGTATCAAACTTGAAATCAACAACAAAATAAATTTTTAACATAAGACTAGTTGTTGTGATTTTTATTTTTATTTTTTTTGTAATTTTAGAAACAATCCAACAAAATTTGTCTAAATAATTTTAAAATCAAGATATGACACAAATATATCTTAAGAATAAAATATTTTTATATTTGAGTTCTCGAATCCAAAATTTGAAGAAAACCCTTTTTTTTTCCTAAACCTTTTTTTTTTCATTTTTTGGGATTTCTTTGTTTTCTCTTCCTTTTTTTTTTGAATTGTAAACATCCAAATCACAATCACAAGTAATCTTTTTTTTAAAAAAAAAAAAACCTTCTCCAATAACTTAGTTCTAAATTATGATGACGATGAAATAATGTGGATATAGACATAACATGAAATTACAACAACTAAAAGATAAATAGAGATAATATGATTTTAAAATATTGCTTTAATACCAACTGATATGGAACCTGTAAATATAAAGATCTAAAAACTCATAATCGAATCAACTTTTTTTAAGAAAGTTAAATTCAGACTTGTGATTAAGATTAATATAATGGTAACTTGTACTGAGGCACTGAGACTATAAAAATCAAACCCTCACCCAACACTTATAAAGAGACATGAATAAATAATATAGAAAATACCATGAAACTTGGTTAATTTTTTGATAAGTTAGAGTACAATGAAAAACTAAATTAAAAGGAATCCTCTTATAATCATATAATAGATTATTCTGAAATCAAAGTCTATAAAAAATAACCTTATTTATAATAGTTAAAAACATCTGAAACAAATATAAAAAAAATTCTAAATAAAATAGGAAAAAAATTGTAAATCAACTAAAAATCTAATACAATTCATATATGTTAGCTTTTGGATCTTTTATGAAGACCTCTCCAATGTCTAATAACTATGAAAGTCTAAATGTACATAAAACATGACCTTTGTATTTTTTTTTGTAAAAGTTTAGCTAAATTTATTGGTCAAATAAAAATTATATTATTTTTGAAATACTAAAATTATTTCAGCAAGTTAGCAAATAAAAAAGGTACACATGAATTAAAAAAAGAAAAAGAAGTAAATCATCCAATCTTGGGATGGATGTATAGTAAACCATAGTAAGTTTCAACAGTCTAAAGAGTTATAATATCTTTTTATCATATGTTTTTATCATTTCTCTTGTAAAATAACATCATTAATCCATGAAACAGTATGTTAAAAAAGCATTGAATTGATGACTTAATTCCAAAAAAAGAAAAACAACATATATACATACTGTGCATTTCATCAAATTAGTTTCTCAGCTCATTCTCCACACGTGTGTGTGTGTGTTTTCTTTGTTTTCTTATTGATATTGTTGATACCAACGATTATTTGATTCAAATGCTATTATATTTTGAGCTTATTTGTAAATTTTTTAAAATGGTTAACGTCGGTCCCTAAAAATAGAAGACGTTAAAAATGACATCAGTCCCTAAAACTAGGAGATTTTGTCTAAAATGTCGACGTTTGTCCCTAAAAAAGAGAGTTACGTCTGATTTACTAAAAGAAATAATAATAGACATAATACATATTTGGTATTTTAAATTTTTGGCATTGGTCCTTTTCTGTAAATAAAAGAGACGTGTTGACAAATAATATTTATTTTATAAAACAAAAATTATTTTGATATCGTTGAGAAATAGGTATATCCATACTTCATAATCCGGTTTTGAACCCACAAACAATAACATGATAAAATGGGTGTTGGACCCGCGTTGTTATTTCTTTTATATTTATTTTTGTTTTTTTGGTTTTTTGGTTTTTTTTACAAGCAAAAATATTTACAAGTATTTATATATAAAAATATCAAAAATAGCATAAAAATCATAAAAAATTACATGAGTGCCACTATATAGGTAAAAGACTGAAATACCCTTGGATTTGTTGGAAATTTATGAAAATGCCACTGGCGACGCGTGTGCCTCACGCGCAGTTACTGTTAGAGGCGGCGAAATTTTCTGGCGAGCTTTTGACCAAAAAATGGTTGATTCTGGTAGATCTGAGAGTGAGGATTCTGATGGTGGTGGTCTCGACGGCCGTTGATTGCTGAAAAGCGAGAATCGTTGGTTTGAAGCTTCAGTGGCCGATGAAAATTGTGGCCTTTTTTCGGCCAGATGTGGCGGTGCAAACGCGTAAAACGGCTGGGGTTTTGCTTCAGAGGGGACGATGCACCCTTCTGTGGTGGTTTGGCGGCTTAAAACGGCTGGAAATGAAAGATTCGATGAGAGAGAGAATCACCGACGAGAGGAGAGAGAGGCTCCGAGATTTTGCTACTGTGTGAACGCGAGCATGGTGCACCGGTGCATCTGAAGGCTGTGAACCGTTGGATCGCGGATGAACGGATTGTGCGGCTGTGATTGGCTTGATCTGCAAGTTGATCGGACGGTCCGGATGGGCTGAGGTTTGTTTCGGTGTGGCGCGGGGTTCCGAGTGTTTGGGACACCTAATGATGTGGCGCAACAGGATCGAAAGGAAGATTATTTTAAAGGCTGAGATGGATTTGAGTTTTAATCTAGTGTGTTAAAGCCTATTGTATCCTAAACAATCAAAGGCCCAGATTTAAACACTATTAGATCTAACAGTTAGGATATTTTTGGTATTTTTCAAATTGTTTTTTTTAAAAATCAATATCTTACTCGTGTGAAGAAAAAGTAGAAAATAAAATTCACAATGTCAAATAGTAACACAAATAGTACGCTCTCGGATGTAGATTTCTCTACTTTTCTTTTTTTCTCCTTCTTTCTGGGTTAGTTTCATTGGCTATTTATAGCTAATGAAAAGGGGACATAGAATCACGGATTGTGCAAACTTTTCAATGTACGGCTGCATCGCCTACCATCGGTAAAAATCCTCCGCCTATTGTAACAAAATTGTATTATTTTTTTGTTTTATTATATATAATAATAATATTTATTTATAGGGGTAAAATTAAAAACTCAAATCAGTATTAGGAAAAGCTTTTCAATCGCTAAAAATAAATTTTAATTACCAAAAATTATATTGGAACATAAAAAAAAAATTTATACGGGTATCAACTCGGTGGACCGGGTTTTTTGACTAAAAATAACAATTTTGACCAAAAATAGCCTGAAACTCATTTTTTATACCGGTCAACATGGTGGGACCCGTATTGACTTGGTGGACTCGGTTTTGACCAAAAATGATAGTTTTGACCTGAAACGGCCCGAAACTCATTTTTCATCCCAGTCGACATGGTGGGACCCGTATTTACTCGGTGGACTCGGTTTTGACCGAAAATGATGGTTTTGACCCATGATGTGATAAAAGTGGTTTTCTCTTTATCTTCTTCAGCCATTTTAATTTGGTTATAACTGGAGAATCCATCCATTAAGGAGTAGGTTAAACTCCTAGCAGCATTGTCTACCAGGACGTCTATGTGAGGCAAAGGAAAATCATCTTTTGGACTAGCTTTGTTTAGATCCCTGAAATCTACACATACTCTGATTTTGTCATCTGTTTTTTGTTACTACCACTATATTAGATACCCATTAAGGG
>NW_011500814.1:44791-45316 GCF_000495115.2 Populus euphratica | reverse complement strand
GCAAATATAAGTAGACGCTTAATCATTACTTCTTGAAAACAACGGGGCTTCCTCAATCTTCTAATTCTAGAATACTTCATCAACTGAAAGCTTTCGTACAAAGGCGCTAGTTGGAGCCTCTTTTAGAGAATAGATAGTTAACTAAGGTAACAATTCATCTTCTTTTGTTGTTTTTTGCTCATCATCACAGTTCCAGCCTTTACCTTCACCTTCCTCTACATTGTTGATATCCATGATAGCAAGTTTGTGTCCCAAGACTTCCATCATGTTTTCAAGTTTCATCACATATGCTGACGTTGGAAAAGAAACATGGATAGGTGGGATTTCAATATCTTCTTCCTCTGGCTTTCTTCCTTCTATTCTGGCCAACCTTCTTTCTCACTTTATCCTAGCAGCTCTCTTGTGATCATCTTTCTTAGGCTTAAAGCCAAGCCCAAACCTCTGATCAGCAACCTTAATTTTCATCAAGTTGACTCTTTTAAGATTTCTATCAATTGGATCATTCTGGAATGGTAGCCCATGTTT
>NW_011500814.1:41890-42018 GCF_000495115.2 Populus euphratica | reverse complement strand
TCGGTGCCTTTTTCATCCTCGATTTCTTCCTGATTGGTCATGGCATAAGGAAATAGAAGTGTTAATGGGGAATCGGTCTTTTCTTTGCAATATTCAGATTCAACCCCTTCCTTACCCTCAGATATTGA
>NW_011500814.1:11791-37496 GCF_000495115.2 Populus euphratica | reverse complement strand
TGGGACCCGTATTGTCTCGGTGGACTCGGTTTTGATCGAAAATGACGGTTTTGGCCCAAAACTCATATGCACTTTTAAGTACTAATCACTATTGTATCTTAAAAAATCAAAGGCACAGATTTAAACACTATTAGATCTAACGGTTAGGATATTTTTGGTATTTTTCAAATTATTTTTTTAAAAAATCAATATCTTACTCGCGTGAAGAAAAAGTAGAAAATAAAATTAACAGTACCACATAGTAACACAAATAGTAAGCTCGGATTTGGATTTCGCTTCTTTTTCTTTTTTTCTCCTTCTTTCTGGCTTAGTTTCATTGGCTATTTATAGCCAATGAAGAAGGGACATAGAATCACGGGTTGTGCAAAATTTTCAATGTACAGCTGCACCGTCTACCATCTGTAAAAATTCTTCGCCTACTATGACAAAATTGTATTTTTTTTTATTATATATAATAATAATATTTATTTATAGGGGTAAAATTAAAAACTCAAATCAGTATTAGAAAAAGTTTTTCAACCGCTAAAAATTAATTTTAATTACCAAAAATTATATTGAAACATAAAAAAAATCTTTATACGGGTATCAACTCGGTGGACCGGGTTTTTTTGACTAAAAATAACAATTTTGATTAAAAATAGCCTGAAACTCATTTTTTATCCCGGTCGACATGATGGGACCCGTATTGACTCGGTGGACTCGGTTTTGATCGAAAATGACGGTTTTGGCCCAAAACTCATTTTTCATTCCAGTCGACATGGTGGGACCTATATTGACCCGGTGGACTCGGTTCTGACCGAAAATGATGGTTTTGACCCGAAACGGCCCGAAACTCATTCTTTATCCCGATCAACATGGTTTAACCCATATTGACCCGGTGGACTCGATTTTGATCGAAAGATGCAGTTGACTCAAGAAAATATATTTTGAACTTTTTTTATTATTATTTTTGTTATGAATAATAAAATAAAATAACATTCGAGAAAATCTTAGTGAATCCAAAATTGAGTTACAACAAAAGTTGAAAATTATGATTAAATTATCTTATTTATTGTTAAAACATAAATAAATCTTATTAGCACTACATTGAAATTAAGAGTATATATAAAAATAATGCAAAGTCAAGACCTATATGATGATTAATAATAGAAAAATACCAGATTCACATATATCTATCTTATAAAAGCACATGGGAAACCACTAACAAATTGATAAGTATAGTTAGGACTGAAAGATAGTGTTTTCTAAATGTATGTTGGCAATACAAGTTTTGCGAGTCCTTTTAACACTTCAATCTACTATTACTAGGATTAATTTCCAAAAGGATTAATAAAACATTTACCTATCTTTTATATAGTCTTGGAGTAATTTGGGGAATCTATTTTATATCATGTAGAGCTTTATGTAGGTTTTGTATATATATATTCTTTTCACATGGATTATTCAAAAAAACTAAATATTTTGATGGGTTTAATGCTATAATTGTGTGTAAAAATGAAATGTAATTTTTTCTTTATTTTTTAAGAAAAGAACAACAACAAAGAGACGAGAGAAACTAATTGCATTCTCGTGATGAAAGTGAACTCATCATTTCGTGTCCATGTTTTTAATTTCTAATACATATGGTACACGGCAAGAAATCTAATAATCAGGAATGGACAAGCATTGGACACTACATGTGATTAGAGGGCGACGAGCAGATTATGTATGGATTAGAACATGAGAAGAACAATAGGCTTTATTTATTTACTCTCTTTTTTTCTGCTTTCAGAGTTGGATCCTTCAAAGTTATCCCAGGAGGGTAAAGATTATTTCAAGGGGGTAAGACAACAATCCATGGATTCCACGTGATAATTAGGAGGAAGAAACCATCATGAATTTTCTTGTTTGAAATTGCTAATCTCGATAAGACGGTAGATGTTCAAAATTTTTGTATTACCCTGAGGACTCGCTAGTGATTTGTAGCAGCGGGGGGTAGCTTTACCCTGAGCCCAGCAGCTTCTTTTTTTCTTTTTTCCTTTTAGAAAGAAAGAGATGTACCAAATGTGCTAGAAGCTTATCCATGTAAACATCTGATTGGATCTCAGTGAATAGGTGTAATAATTCTGTCTCTTGTCTTTTTTCTGTAAATGGCTTGGACTTAATCCAAAAAAAGGGGAATCTTACAAGAGTTTTCTCTAGTAAATTCTACGGTTTTTTTTCTGGTTAACGTGTTGTATGATTTTTCTAAAAATATTTTAAATTATAAAAAAAGTTTTAAAATTTTTTTTATTTTTGATATTAACACATCAAAAAATAATAAAGGAAAATACCAAATTAAATCTCTTTTTCATAATAGGAAAGTATCTAATTACATGGAATAAGGGATATTGGTATGATGTTTAATTATGACTATTAAATTTGAAGAAAATAATAAATTCAATACAATAACTAGAATAACAGTAAATAAGAAATTAGTTTCTCTAATTTTGTAAATTTATTTGTAACTTAATACTCTTTTCATGTTTTTTTTTAAATTATTTTGTTCTTAAAAAATAGTAAAGGAAACAAAAGTAGATGATATGGAATGATCAAAATATATTTTTTTAACAAAATAATACTTTAAATTAAACATGATTAACACTTATCAAGAAACTAATTAATCAGTTTTTAAAACTAAAAGAAATATATAACAAAAAAGAAAAGGGAATATACTGAACTTCTTTAAGATAGACAAACAGTACAAGGAAAGAATTATTGGATTCCTGATTAGCAACTTTGTAACTTTCTGGGCTGCTAATGAAACAGTGCGAAGGAGACAGATAGAAGCGTTACAGCATTCCCTTGTAAATCATCAAAGCAAGTAGGGATTATTCTCTTTCTAAGATATCCTCCCCAATTATTTGTCTTTACTTTTTCTTTTTTTCTCTCTCTTTCATCTTCTCTCCCATGTGTGTGCTTTTGTAGCAGTCACGAATTGCCATTTTCACTGCTATCACGCCCCCACATACATAAAGCTTCAAATGTCACGCCTCAATCATGACATGCACCTCCACCACCATCACGGCCTTCATTTCTCATCATTTCCTCTCTTCACCAGCTTAGCTTCCATTTCTCTATCTTCTTTTAATCTTACTTGTTGTATAAAAAAATGGTGGATCGAATAAATGTTCATATACAAGTCAACTTTCCTAGTTTTTTGTAACTTGGAATCCAACTATGTGTGTTAATCTTCTCACTATTATCATCTGTCTTATAACAGAAAGTTACCTTATCATTTTATAATTTAGTTTTTTTTTTTTTAATATGTACTCTTAATGCTTTCTAAACTTAAAGTTTATATCCTTAATAAGTGTAAGTTAATAATTTTCACTTTCGTAGACATAGACAATGCTCAATTTATCTTTTACGAAAGTTTCAAACCTCTTTAATAACATTCCTATGCAAGATAAACTCAATAATTCCAAGATTAATGTTTTTTTTTTTTTGTTACCGAAATGTAGCAAATCACCCTTCTTTTTTCTTTTTTATTTTCAATGACTTTCTTTTGGTTTTTTTTTGTCTTCTCAAACTCATGAAATTAAATGTTAAACAATTGAAATTTAGAATCAAAACATTCTATATAAAACCAAAAATTCATAAACTAAATCTTTATCGGCCAAAATGAAGTTATTTTTGTGATAGAGTAAGAAGGACCTTTTTTTTTTATTTTAATTTGATCTTTCTTCTTTAAGCCTTTTTTTGTAATGTAAATTTAAATTGGTCTCTAATTCAATTTTTAAAGTTTATCAAACACATTGAATTTAAGAATATGTAAAGAAAACAAAATCTCAACACATAAGATATTGCTAAAATAACCCGCAAGGAGGAAATTGAAAAGGAATAAAATTTGATTATCGAAACAAAAAATAAAAAAGCTGACCATAATGAATTTAGGCAAATGTAAAGCAATGAAAAGTAAAAACCGATGTTCTTTTAGTTGTATTGTGTACTGTGTAATGGTCGTAATGGAGCCGTGCTGTTCATTTTGAATTTTGGAGTTGTCTATTGCTTCCTCTGAGTTATTTTCTTATATATAAAATCCATAACCAGCTAGTGTTTTAGGCTAGGTTTTAGCAGCCTGAACCCAGAAACCAAGACCTGTAGTTATAGTTAACAGTGCCAATTCACAGCAATAACAAATATATAAGAAAGAAAACAAAAATTCAAAATTAAAGAAAAAGTGAATCCAGAAATCAAAAGGCAGAGAAAAAGATAACGATAAAAGGAATACAGGCATGCTGCGAGAGGCATTGTTCTTAAAAAAGAGTCTAGACAGCTTCCTCTTCATGGTCAAGATAGGTAGCATGTGAAAGATCCTTTATCCACTCAAACGTTCGATGACGTGACATAGTTTGCTTTCCCTCCTGCTGCTTTTGCACCATTCTTTTCTTCATCTTCAACTCTTGCAGCTTCTCCTCTAGCTCCATGGACCCTCTTTCACCTTTATCATTATTGCCATTTCCTGCGCTATGACTCCTACTGTTACTGCTTTTCACGACAACAATATTATTGTTCAATGGAACCGGTTTCACTGCACTAACTGAACAGCTACATCCACTTAATAACCCTCCTCTTTTCTCCAACAAACTCCGTTTTCCCATCTTCTTCCCACTATCATCGCTATTATGTCTACTCACGTTGTTGATCTTCCGACTGCTTTTACTGTTGCCATTGCTAACGTTAATTTTGCTACACTTGTTGATGCTTGAATTGCTGCTACTAGAGCTACTATTCCTACTAACATAATTACGAACCTTGAGGTCTTGAAATTCAATCTCTGGTGTACGGACCAAACCCAGTCTAAAAAAGTCCCAAACCGAAGAATTTCTTGGTTTGCTACCAGCTGCATTCCCCAGCGAGGCACTGGAAAGTCTAATTTGAGGCTTTGGACTTGGATGTGTAAGGAACTGGTTTTGAATTATTGGCTTTATCATTCTTGTGCTGGCAATAGCAGAGCTTGTGCTGCTGCTGCTTGATGAGTAATGACTTCTGCTACTGCTGCTTCTGCTACTGAAACTTGTTAAACCACCAAGTGAATTGTGGTCCATAGACTCTGACCTTGATAGGCAGTGGCATGGGTTCAAGCTGGTATCATTCTTGAACTTGTTAACACCACTTTCTGAGCTAACTGAGAGACGAAGAGGGAGAATTTGGCCTTGAAAGAATATATCATCAGCTGCACACATGTCTGATTTGTTAGAAAGAGAGCCATCACCACCCCTGAAGGGACCAAAGTCGAAATCTTCTTGATTTGTTTCGGTTTCTTTATGAGCTTCTTGATCCCTGATTGACTGGTTGTTCTCTCCTTTCACCATACTGACCGGTAAATCACACAGTGATAATGATTCTTCCTCTTCCTGATCTTGATCTTCTTCGTCTTGAGCACTACGGTCTGGATGTTCCCATTTCTCTTCTAAAGAACCTGTTGCCATTTCTACAAGGTAGAACTAACAAAAGGTTTGGGTTCAGATACTGTCGGGGTCCTCCTGTGAAGTCATAAAAGGATAAAGAGATTAAGAATTATATATACACAGAGAAGAGGTTATTTAAATATGAGAAAGAAACATAGATTTTGAATAAGGTGGCATAAGAAAGAGGCAGGGACAAGTGGAATATAAAGAAGTAAAAGCTAGCATTCAAGAAATGAATAGGGAAATGGACAAGTCAGTGAGAGCGTTGCAGGCTACCCAAATAATCTGTTTTTCCATAGCCATATGGGACCAAAACACAAAGTATAGCTACTTATAGCCGGCCATTACCTGCGTTAGGAAGTCTGATCTCTCGTTCTTAGAATATTATAGGATGGTGGTGCTCATGTGGGGCTAGGGACAGTTCTGGCATGAGATATTTTGTATGGTGACTTTGTGATTTCTTTTACAATTTTGGAAATTTAACTCAGTTCAGTGTCACACCATGGTGGACAGCTTTGCTCGACACTGGAGGTTAGTAAGAAGATTCATTTTATGCATCGAAAACTGTTTGGTTTTACTTGTTATAGCAAACTAGGTAGTTTCCTCTAGGTAAATAATTACATCAACTTTTCTGTAGTTTAATTGTACAATTATACAAGTCTAATCTAACAAAATCCATTACACATAGGTAGTTTCCTCTAGGTAAATAATTACATCAACTTTTCTGTAGTTTAATTGTTTTCCCCCCACCTTATTTATAATACTTTACATCATCCTCCGGTTTTCAATTTAATGGCTAGAGAGTCTTTGTTGTTACCACTAATCATCGTCACCACAACATGAAAGTTGCCTTTGAAAAAATAAAAAAATAAAAAATTCAATCCTTCTTCCCATAATATTTCCTGTGAACAAACCATTACCAAACGATCTCCCTCGTCCCTTAAATTTATTGCAAACACACACATCAAATCAAAGAACACATCAACATAAATTTTCTCAACAAATCTTCAGTATTTCAAGTAAGTCAGCTTACATAATTATTGCAAAAAACTCACAATTATACAAGTCTAATCTAATAAAATCCATTACACGTACTGTCAACACAAAATCCATTGCACTTATAATTCAAAACAACCCAAAACTTTTTGATAATCAACAATATCCCAAAACTTACAGTATAAAGTTGTTCATATTCATTAAATACTAATAATAGCCTGTAAACTTAGAACAACTTGGATGAACTAAAATTCAAGAATAAAAAGTACATAAAATATATATATAAAAAAAACAATTATAAAAATATCAAAGTCAAATGCTACTCAAAACAAGTTATTATATAAATATGATAACAAATTATAAGGCAATACATTCATCGATTGGTAAAGACTTATTAATTAAATTGAAGTAACTATTATAGTTAGAAAATGTGCTAATAATATTAATCAAATATTAGATGAAATGAAGTAAAATTAAGATAAATTCCATCGATTCTGTATCAAGGAATTAGAATTAAAGGTTAGTTTTGTAAATATAAAATTATAATTTCAAGTAAGTCACACAATATAGTGATCGTAAAAAACTCACCATTTTACAAGTCTAATCTAATAAAATCGATTGCACACACTACCAACACAAAATCCATTGCATTTATAATTAAAAGTAGTCTAAAACTCTTTTAACAGTCAACAATATTACAAAATTTGCACCGTATTGTATAAGCTTTCATTGTATCAAAAAATTCATTTTTTATTTCCAAAGCATGAAACCTTTTGTTCTTGAGATTAACATGGATATGTCTTGCATAGTATTTATGAGTAGCCTCTCAAAATATCTCATCCACTACCTATAGTTGATTTTATAAGGAAACAACTTGAGAATTACTTAAAAAGTAAACAAAATACAATTTTGATAAAAAATTTAAAAATTATTGATAATATACCTTTTACCAATGAGATTTAATGCAAAAGGTCTTTAATGTACTCTAAGAGATTTGAATAAACAAATATTTTTGATTAGGGATTTTGGTTGTTAATTTTTTATAATGATAATGAAGTTATAAAGAGAAAGAGATAAAGAGAAGTGAGAGCGAGAGTGAAAGGAATATGGTTTCCTTGGATTTGCAATAAATTATATATATAGGGTAGTAATATCATTAACATAGTTTGAACTTTTAGTTTGACTAAGAATGTAAAAAGTAACTTTTCAAACTTAAACACAAAGTAAAAAGATAATCAAATTATAGGAAGCTTCTTGTAATTATCCTTTTAGTGCATAATTACTATTCATCAACTCTTATTGAATTATTTATAACATTGTTAATTAGAACAATTTTACTTCTAGTTCCTTGAGTTTTTTTAATTTAGTTCTTAAATGTTATTTTTTTCATAACGTTATATTTTATAATTTTTTTCAATTTACATATTTTCATGTGTGCAAGATATAAGCAAGATGTGAGAGAATATTTTGATGGTAAATAAAATATCAATTTTACAAAAATAAAATCTAACTTTATTGTTAAAAAAGTTCAAATAAACATCAAAATTAACATAAACAAAAACAAAGCCTTTCTTTATTCATTTGCTAGCATGAAAAACTTCAAATTTATCCCTTAATTTTCATTTTTTATATTTGGGCCCTATTATTTAAATATTTTATGTTTCCTTCCTAAAATTCTTTCTTTTATGTTTTAGTACCTAGATATTAATAGAAGAGAGTTTACAAAAATAAAATCCAATGTTATCATTAAAAAAAAAATCAATGAAGCATCAAAATTAACATAAATAAAAAACAAAGCATTTTTTTTATTTGCTAGCATGAAAAACTTCAATTTTGTCATTTAATTTAATTTTCATTTTTAATATTTGATCATATTATTTTATGATTTCATGTTTCATTTATAAGCTTCTTTGTTTTATGTTTTAGTCTCTAGTTATTAAGAGACAATGAGAAAGTCAGAAAAAAAAAGAGATTGGGAGAGAAAGAGTTTGGTCAACCATATTACAACCATAAAAGTGTCAATTTTGATGTTAATAGGTTCATTTTCAAGAAAAAAGTTCAATAAAGGTGGTTTCTCTCTTCAAACATGTTAGGAAAAAAAATAGATTAGGACTCATTAATTTTTTTAAGATTCATTCAAAATTTTTGTTTTTAAAGTGATTAAATGATTCTTTAGAGTAAAAACAAGGGTTTATTGAGATTTTTATTTTGCTTTGATAAATTATTTTTCCATTATGACAATGTGTTGTCCATCATATTTTAAAAAAATTAAGTAGACAACTTGTTATCCATTTTTTTTAAAAAAAGAAAAGACAACCAAGCTTATAGGCATGACTTATTTTTTTAAAAGGGCATTTTGAACCATCAACTTATATTTTATTCTTTTAATTATTTTTTTGAATTTTTTCAAATAAAATTATTAGGATAATATTTTCAAAATTGTCCTGTTATCTCATAATTTATAAATAAGATTATATATTTTATGCTAATTGTAGCAATTATTTTATGATTAAATATATATATATATATATATGAGTCTAATATGCATATTAAAAAAATTGTGGAGGAATATTCATTAAAATAAAATATATGTTTTATTTTTTAATTTAGTTTTCTTAAATTAATCCTTTTATTTTTTTCATATGCTCACATACAAAATATTGAGGTTTGACTTTTTTTAATTGAAACTATCATAATGTTTTATTTGAAAATTTTATTTATGATAAAAGATAGATTCTCATTAAAAAAAAGAAATAAATGAGTAAAAAATAAAATAAAATTTAGAATAAAATATATTTTTTATTGGATCATATAAATCATTGGAATTGTTATGAATATTTATTTTTATTATGATAAAATTATATAAATAGGTTTCAAACATGAGCCGACATTATTTGTCTTTTTGTTATTAGTTTTCTGTTTTTTTAATTTAATTTTGAATTAATATCCTCTCTCACATGTCCTAGATTATTTATTTCAACTATTTTAAAATAGTAATAAATCATTTGGATGGTTTTTATAGCTTCAGAATACCTACACGATATTATTATAATTTATTTTTAGTTTTGTTTGTATTAAATTTAAGACAAAACAATTATATTTACATCATACATTTATAAAAATAAAAATCATATATACTTAGCAATCATAATACATCTCCTAGATAAATAAAATAAAATATATATGAAAAAGGCCAAACGGTTTTTTTTATATATATATCTTTACTTGTTACTAGACAAATTAACTTTTCACCTTAGTTTTTAATTAATGTTCACAAATTTATTTTTGATTTATCAATTAATATATTTCTTTACTTTATCAAAAAAATAAAAAGGAAAAATTTTATTATACTAAAAAACATATCTATAATGACACCTTGTACTATTATATTTGAAATTAACTTGCAATTCCTCCTGCGGGGTAAATATATTGGCTTGTCGATGCTATATTATAAAGTTTACTTGTATATTTGATGGTTTTTGCTCGATTTGAGGGTTTATTTTTAGTTCATACGTTTATATGACACTTTTTATTAACTCTTCAATTTACAAATTATGTAATTGAGAAAAGAAAAACAAAAAACAAAAACATCAAAATTAATTTATTGTTTATTATTATATTTCTTGCTCTGTGTACATTAATCAGCTAGTACTTTAAGGAAAAAAAGTGACATCTAAGCATATTTATGGACCAAATTAGGATGAACCTAGTAATAGAGATGGAGACTCATGGAGGCTGTGAGGTTTATAATGGAAGATTACAGGGTTGGTGGGTGGGATTGATGTTGCAATAGATTAATACATGAATTTTTGTGGTGGATTTTGGTTGAATGTTTTGTCATGGGAAGCCTGTGATTATTGAGACTGAACGTGACGACGTGATGGATATCTTTAATTCTGCTTTATGATAGAAGGGATGTTTTACCTGACTAGAAAAAAGAAATGGCTTGAATTGAATTGCATTGGCTGGAAGTACTAGAAAGAAAATAAAAATAAAAGGTAACTACAACAACAACAATATTTTTCTTTGAAATAAACTAAAAATAAAAAAATATTCATATTTTTTTAGAGAAATAATTCATATAAATTAACATTACAAAGCATACATAGATTTATCTTATTTATAAAAAAATAATAATTTAATTAACGTGAATGTCCGAACTAGCTTGCGTGCACCTCGACTAATCCTACGAGCCTTGAAGTTAACAACTATGTAAATCTCCAGTAACCATCATATTCACAACCATATAGTTCAAACTTGATATTTATCTAAAACACTTATTTTTTATGAGCTTTACTCTTTATATAAATAAAACTTCTCTAATTTTTTTATTAAGTTCTAAACTCTTTTTCTCTTGTAATTAAATCTTTTTATAGCTCATTAGATATGAAAATAGACTTGAAATAATAATTAAAATTAAAAATTAAAAAACACATGATCTTTTTATAGAGCTTTACTATTTATATAAAAAAGCGAAGCATCTTTTTTTTTTCCTTTCAAGTTTCAAACTCTTTTTCTTTTACAATAAGACCATCATATACCCTTAAAGGATGTTTTACCTTACTAGAGAAAAGCAATGGCTTGGATTGAATTGCATGGGCTAGAAGTACCAGGAAAAACAATAAAAAATAATTACAACAAAAACAATGTTTTTCTTTAAAATGAACTACAAGTCAAAAAAATTCTGGGAGAAATAATTCATATAACTTAACATTGAAAAGCATTCATATATTTATCTTATTTATTTAAAATACTTATTTTTATGGAGCTTCACCATTTATATAAATAATAAAGCTACTCTAATATTTTTTATTAAGTCTTAAACTCTTTTTTTTCTTGTAATTAGACCCTTTTATAACCCTTTAGTGATGAAACTAGACTTTAGATTATGATTAAAATAAAATTTTTTAAAACACTTGGCCTTTCTTATGGAGCTTCATTATTCATGTAAACAATGAAGCTCCTTTATTTTTTTCTTGTAAGTTTCAAACTCTTTTCCTCTTGTAATTAGACCTTTATATTAAAGAGATGAAATAAGACTTGAAATTATGATTAAAATAGCAAATTAAAAAATAGAAGACTAAACCATGAAAGATGAATATATGGTTAGCTCAATATTCACTACAATTTTTATTTTGATATACAAGTTCATTTTGTATATTTTTATGTCCGAATTCGGCTAAAGAGAAAAGAGAGAAACTCATCAGAAAATAGCAAGGAGAGGGAAAGTTATTGATTTTCACTATTTTGGCAATTAAAATGGTCGAGTTTGGTGTCAAATGATTCCATTTAACGAAGGGAGTTTGATGGTGGTGATTTAAAGCATTTTTATTGCCTAAAAAAATAGATCGAACTTGAGAGAGATGTTTTTTTGAGGTTTGGTTTTTTTTTTTTGAATTGGTTTAGTGGTGTTGTAAGTTGGAAGATTGGTTTATTGAGGTGTATAGATTGTTTTTTAGATGTCTTGGCCAAAAATTACTTGAAAAATGGATTTTAGAGAAAACAATCATTTGTCCCCCTAATTTTCTAGCTATCAATATGGTGGTTAAAACTAGGCAGCTACCCAAAAAGAGACGATGACAAATCACCTGCCACTATAGATGACATCTCGTCTATGTAATTTAAGAAAATAAAAAAGATAAAGGAGTGAACAATGTTTTGTCTACTCTCAAGGCCACACACACACACACACCCACACACACACACATATACATACATACATATATACATACATACACACATACAAGGCACAAGACTTGGGCTTCTAAACCCAGGTGCACATGAGTTTTTTAATTCAAGGATTATCAAAAAGAGAATGAGATTATCTACACTTCTTAGAACTCTACATCTAGATGTAATATGTTCTCAAGACTATAACATTGGATGTTTAGCCTAAACTTTAAGAAATATTAAATCTCTATAAATTTTTATTTAAAGAATAGATATTCGGCATCTTATTTTTTTGAGAAAAAAGGTCTATGTTTAAGTAGTCATCTTCTAGTATTACGGTTACTAAGAATCATAACCGATCAACAGAAATTTTATAATACATAACTGGTTATGTGAGAGGGAATGTGCTATCACCTATTAAGTGTTTTACTTGAGGTAAGCTGTTGATTTAAAGCATTTTTATTGCCTAAAAAAATAGATCGAACTTGAGAGAGATGTTTTTTTGAGGTTTGGTTTTTTTTTTTTGAATTGGTTTAGTGGTGTTGTAAGTTGGAAGATTGGTTTATTGAGGTGTATAGATTGTTTTTTAGATGTCTTGGCCAAAAATTACTTGAAAAATGGATTTTAGAGAAAACAATCATTTGTCCCCCTAATTTTCTAGCTATCAATATGGTGGTTAAAACTAGGCAGCTACCCAAAAAGAGACGATGACAAATCACCTGCCACTATAGATGACATCTCGTCTATGTAATTTAAGAAAATAAAAAAGATAAAGGAGTGAACAATGTTTTGTCTACTCTCAAGGCCACACACACACACACACCCACACACACACACATATACATACATACATATATACATACATACACACATACAAGGCACAAGACTTGGGCTTCTAAACCCAGGTGCACATGAGTTTTTTAATTCAAGGATTATCAAAAAGAGAATGAGATTATCTACACTTCTTAGAACTCTACATCTAGATGTAATATGTTCTCAAGACTATAACATTGGATGTTTAGCCTAAACTTTAAGAAATATTAAATCTCTATAAATTTTTATTTAAAGAATAGATATTCGGCATCTTATTTTTTTGAGAAAAAAGGTCTATGTTTAAGTAGTCATCTTCTAGTATTACGGTTACTAAGAATCATAACCGATCAACAGAAATTTTATAATACATAACTGGTTATGTGAGAGGGAATGTGCTATCACCTATTAAGTGTTTTACTTGAGGTAAGCTGTATAGTTGGTCTTGTCTTAAATTGCTAAAAGTTTGTTTTTTTCTTTTTATTTTTATTTTATATTTTTTGTTCTTCTAATAATGTTTATGACTCTAGCTTTAGTGAGCATTTACATACGAATATATTCAACTCTAGCATTGGTAAATATTGCATAAATGACACAACCAAAAGATTTCCTAGAACTTTTATGAAGATTATATATTCAAATTCTGATGTTAGCAATGGTATTTTGTTCAGACAAGAAGATAAGGATTGTCACCAAGTCAAGATGTGGCCACCATGTGGCCATCCACTTAACAATTAGTCATTAAATCAATAGTTTCAAATTTTAGTCTATAACAAGAGGCATTTGTCATGCATTTAGGCATTTTGGTTTTCAGATGAAGATGATGAAGATCATGTTCTTACTCTCTTTCTTTATATTTTTGTAATGCTTAAGTTTTGCTTTCATTAATCTCTTATTTATGCCTTTCATTTCTTTTCACTTTCTTAGTTAACTTATATCTTATTTTTATTTTTATTTTATTTATTTATTTTTCTCTTTTTCATTATGTTTTAAGTAAGTTTATTATATCAAGGTGAAAAGGTTACACTAATGGTGTAAGAATAAGTATAGTATAAACTCAACATGAACTTTAATGTTTGATACTAACATGTTTTGTATTTGTTATCTTGTTCACTCTTAATAATTTACTTGTTAAATATTTAATATAGATTTATGTTGTATAACCCTTGGTACAACAAATACTTAGCACTTTCATAGCTCAACTGTATTGTTGTACTAAAGGTTATACAACATAAATCTAGATTAACCATTTAACAACCAAAGTATTAAAAATGAATAAGATAACAAATATAAAGCATGTTAATATCAAACATTAAAATCCATGTTGAGTTTATACTATACTTATTCTTACACCATTAGTGTAATATTTTTACCTTGATATAATAAACTTAGCTAAGCATAATGAAAGAGAGAAACATAAATAAACAAAATAAGATATAAGTTAACTAAGTAAAGAAAATGAAATGAAAAACATAAATAAGAGATTAATATAAGCATTATAAAAATATAAAGAGAGAAGCAAGAATATGATTTTGATCTGAAAACCAAGATGTCTAAATGCATGGTAAATGCTTTTTTTTAAAGGTTAAAATTTAAAACTATTAATTTGATAAGTAATTATTGAGTGGGAAGCCACCTCTTGACTTAGTAACAATCCTTATCTTCTTGTCTGTAGAAAACGTCATTACTATCATTAGAATTTGAATAGATAGTCTTCATGAAAGTTTTGGAAAATTGTCTCAGCTTTCCAACAAAAAATGAATTAATGCATTTTCACTTCTAGAACTCGAGAAATAGGTTTGATGCTCATATTTGGACTTCCAAACGGTAGAATTGAGTCTTGGACTCCCATGAATATTTTAAGCCTAAATCTTAGCTTTCAAGCCATAAAAACCAAATTGAAATCCAAACTTCACAGCTCCAGATGTGACCTAATAACTAAACAGTTTTCCAATTTGAATTGAATTCGCATCTCTTTTCTAAGCTTAGCCTTTTCTTTGTCCTTTCATTTTTAATAGTTAATCATATCAATCAAACTTTTGAATTATGAGATATGTCTGTATTTAAAATGAGCATTTACCATAAATTAAAGTTATCTTATATTATCAGACTTATTATTATAAAATATGCTCTAGTTAAGGAGTTATTGATATTTTAAATCTAAAATGATGATATAAAACCTTGATAAATATATATTTTTAAATATTAATCACTAAAACCCAATTCTATAACTTTTATTAAGGAAATTTTTCCAAATTATGCTTTTAGCTAGGTCAGATTCTGGTTACAACTAACTAATCAACATAACCCATATTTTTTTGTTTTGGCATAAATTATTATTTTCATGGATTTCTTTCTTTTCCTTAACCACTATCACTTACAGAATTTATCTTCACACCAACAATCATAAATGGAAATATAATTTACTCAAAGTAAAGCTTTACAAAAGTCAAGTAATAAAAGTTTGTTTACAAGTCTAAACTTTCTAGCACAACATATTTCTTGTGGAATTCTCTACATTGTTATTTTTCAACATACATGCACAACTAGTTTTCAAGAATACATTTCCCTATTTTATACTTCATGTTGGCTAAAGGCTTGTAAGCCTTAACTTAGTCACATTGTTTTTGATTTAGTTAAGGACATCATCACACTCTTCTTCATCTTTCTTTCCTTTCCTATCCATTCTTAAACATACCTAGAAAAATCCTTAAGAAACTCAATCTAGGGTTATGATTTTCTGTATATAACTTACCTAAAATGTTTGAAATTGCTCTAATAAGGTTGTATGTTTTTCCTAGTTGTCCTTTTTCTCCTTGAAACCTCCTTCCTCCCTTAATGTTTTGGTTTCTCTTCTTCTTCCCTTTAGTGTTGCCAGCTCTTATTTCCCTTTCTTTCTCTATTTTTTTTGTCTCCTAATGTTCAATCTTTACTCTTTTTTCTTGTTTTCTTTTATGTGTTTAATGGTGAGCATTTTTTTTATGTTTCTTTTTTAGAGAAAAGGGCCAAAGAGTGGGTGATTCTTACTCTTCCCTTTTATACCCCCTCTTACCGTCAACTCTTTCTCTTCCCTAATAGTTGATGAGTTCTTTTTCTTCATTTTCTTTTTGTTTTCATCCCTCATTTGTTCATGCTGTTTTTTTATTTATTTTTTACCACTTTTCTATTTACTTAATCTCACGCATCAATGTTGAAAAGGTTTACATGCATCATATCATTAAAAAGACTTTATTAAGATGAATCTAAAGACTTCAACAAAAGGCTATCATTAAACTTGGAAGTGACCAATTTGCAACATGAAAAGGTGGTAAGTGTCTAAAGGGTTTACACGCATCATATCATTATAAAGACTTTATCAAGATGAATCTAAAGACTCAAAGAAAGGTATCATCAAACTTGGGAGTGACCAATATGCAACATGAAAAGGCAGCAAGTGTGATTTTCATCTCTTTTTCTCCAATTCAGTTCTTGGCTTTTCAATAATTATTTTGTCAATTTCCATGCAAACCGAAAACTAGTCTAAGAGTACTTACTAGCCCAACTAAACTAGGCTACCCTAAGTAAATTTGCTCCAATGTATTACTTGTACCAATCCCATAAGCAACTTAAAAGACTATATTAGCTAAAGTTATTATATCAACATAAAGGGAATGCTCTCTAGCTCAATCAAATTATTCTTAAGTCCAAGTAGACTACTCTTGGCCCAAACTTTCTGTCTAATTACGCCACACCTAAACAAGTTTGAATTCTTCCATGTAAACTTCTAAGAGTCATACAGCTAGCAAACACCATAATGCATAGTCAAAACTTTCAAGAAAGTCAATACAACAAAAACATTATTTTATGCTTACACATGAACTATTAATACAACATCTACTTTTATCATCAATGGTTATCTCTCACCAATATGGCTTCCTAAAAGGCACATACCTATCTTATTGTTATAATCTAATTTTGGGTCCCTTAAAATACCTCTATTTTTTGAAGTATTCAAAAATCCATAAAAAAATCATAAATTCAAAATCAAAAATATTTTCAGGACACAAATAGATAAGCTTTTAAGCTGAACAAGTCAAAATGCAAGAAGGATAGTCATATTGGAATATTATTGATAAGATAGGCTGGAGAAGGACATAATTAAAGAAAATATAAGTTTAAAAGTCAATTTGATCAAAATTAGAAAAAATAATTAAGTTTAAAGACTTCATTAAATTTCTAATGGGTTTAATTAACTTAAGCAAAGACTTATTTAAAGCAAAGCTTAAGTTTCAAATCCAACTCGACCAAAATTAAAATTATTAATTAAGTTTAATAATTAAAATTTTATTTAGTTTAATTAACTTAATTAAAGAAAAAATTTAAATTTCAAATCCAACTCGACCAAAATTAAAATAATTAATTAAGTTTAATAATTAAACTTTTATTCGGATAATTAACTTGTTTGATAATCAATTTTGCCAAAATTAAAAGAATTGATTAAGTTCAAAGGATGAATTAAAATTTTAATGAGTTTAATTGACTCAATCCAGGACTTAATTGAAGACAAAAAACGTTTACAGGCTTAACTCAAATCCATTTGTAATAATTGGAAGATTAGGGACCTTTTGGACTTTGAAAAGTCGAAATTGGTGCCATTAGAGATTGAAATGACAGAAATTTAAGGTTTGAAGGTTGATTAAGAACCAAATAAAAGAATTTCAAAATCAAGGATAAAAGTGCAATAGGTGTTTGCATTAAGGAGTAAAATTAATCAAATTAAAGCTTAATTTGAGACAAATTACAAGTTCAGTGACTAATAAAGGTCAAATTGCATAATTAAAAAACCAAGAACTAGGTTGAAAAAGACAAGAAAGTTAAAGGATTCTAACCAATGTTCACAAGGATGTAATTATAGTAATTGAAAAGTTTTCAGTTTAGTTTGGTACATAAACGTTTAAATTAAAAAAGCAAGGGCAAAAATAAAAATTATAAGAAACTCAACTAAAATTAATAATTTTTAGGGTTTAGTAATACGTGACATGTCATCCAAACTTAAATAAAGAATGTAGGTGACATGTCATTCAATATCTATTTTTCTTCTTCTACACCCGAAAGGTTGATCGAGAAGTGATCTTCAGACGAATGAATATGTCATTTTCGACCACTTTGGGGACATAATTGACACTGAACAATCAAGGAACACTTCACTTACAAAGTTTAGCCATATACATTAAATGTTTATATATCCTATTTGGCTTGACAAAATTAATAATAGTTTATCCTTAGTCAACCTCTACTGCGTTAAAAGGTCCAAGATGATTGGAGACTAACCTTCCAATCAATGAACATGGAGTTATAGAGCTCTTAATCAAGTGTGATTTAATTTCAATGATATATTTACATCCCCTCTACATGATTTAAGTCCATGAATGGTGCATTAACATCCCAAGTTTCATAATAGTTCCTCCAAAGTACCATACCTAGTCAACTTAGACTAAAAAAAAAGACCTATTAAAGAATTAGCTTGGAAGTTCTTTTATTTAGTGAAGATTTAGTTCAAAGGGAAAGAAAGCATAATACTTATTAGTACTTAAAGTGTATTTTTATTAAGGTTATATATCATCATATTGTACTTAAAGTATCATTAAATTTCCTAACTTAAGCATGTTTTATAATAACAAGTCTAATAACATAAGATATCTTTAATTTATGGTAAATACTCATTTTGAATACAGACATATCTCACAATTTAAAGGATTGATTGACATGTTTAAATATTGAAAGTGAAAATACAAAGAGATGGCAAAGCTCTAAGAAGAGATGCTAGTTCAATTCAAACTGGAACATCATTCGTTTATTGGATCATAACTAAAGTTGTAGAAACTAGATTTAGGTTTTGTTTATATGGATGAAAGTTAAAACATTGGCCTAAAACTTTTATGAAAAGTCTAAGAATCAAAATGATCGTTTTCAAGTTCATATTATAGCAACAAAATAGAAGTCAGAATCTATCTTATAGCCCATACATTGTTCAATGTTCAACTCATATCTCGAGTTCTAAAAGTCCAAATGAGCTCTTTCTTGTTTTATTAGAAAGCTGAGACAAATACCCAAAACTTTTATGAAGACTATCTATTCAAAGTCTAACGTTGCCAATGATATTTTATTCAGACAAAAAGATAATGGTTATCATCAAGTCAAGATGTGGTCACTCACTTAATAATTAGTCATCAAATTAATAGTTCTAAATTTTAGCCTATAAAAAGAGGCATTTGCCATACATTTAGACATCTTAGTGTTCTGATCAAGATCACTATCTTTCTTTATATTTTGTAATGTTCAAGTTTTATTTTATATTATATTAATCTCTTATTTATGTTTTTCATTTCCTTTACTATACTTAGTTAACTTATATCATATTTATGCTCTTATATTGTTTATTTATGTCTTTCTTCTTCATGATATTTTGCTAAGTTAATTTTGTCAAGGTAAAAGGGTACAATAATGGTATAAGAATAAGTATAATATAAACTCAATATAGACTTTAATGTTTGATACTAACATGTTTTATATTTATTATCTTACTCACTTTTAATACCTTACTTGTTAAATAGTTAATATAAATTTATGTTGTACAACCCTTGGTATAACAAATACTTGATACTTTTATAGCTTATTGTATGGTATAACCGACACTTGTGTTATGAAAGGAACTTGATTTGTTGTTAACATAAGTTATCATCATGAATCCCTGACCATATTTACAAATATTGACGTTACTCAAATAACATCATTAATATAATCATGTTAATAATTTATAATCCAATTGAAACCTCCTTTATGCGTGGTTTCTAGTTGAATAATAAAAAAGAGTTTTGTACTATACTTATTTGAAATATCATTAGTGAATCATCTAACTTTGACAATTATTTTATCCTTGTTTGATCCTTACTCCCATATCACATCTCAAAAGTTATCTTCAACTCTTTTTCATTTGTTGTTTATAATTTTATATTATTCAACTCCCTATGATTTGATTTCAGTCTTGCCGAGTTATTCATTACTTTGACATTCATATACTTGGGATAAGACATCTTTTAATTGTGTCAATAACATTTAGGAATATATAAAATAATAGAGAGAGATAAGGTGTAACAGCCTAAAAAGAAAAATACTTACTTATATTATACGCAATGTCTTATGAGATATTATAATTTTTAGAGTGAAATTTTTTTTCATACATATATATTCTACTAAGAAATCTTAAATTGGGAAATCTATTAAAATTTTGGCAGAGTCTCCCCTATATTAGGAGATCCTAAGTTATCGACCAATCCATATTCCATTCATTGTCCAATCACTACGGACTTATCACAGCACAACTCAAGCACAACATATTTGTCACATGACACAACCAAAAGATTGATGTCTTCTCCCAAGTACAGGAGTGTTGAACTAATAAATAACTCGACAAGACCGCAGTCGAACCATAAGGAGGTTAATTGTATAAACAATAACACAACAAGAATAATAACAATACCAAATACAACAATAGTAAAAATAATAATAATAATAATAATAATAATAATAATAATAATAATAATAATAATAATAATAATACTAGTAGTAGTAGTAGAAGAAGAAGAAGAAAAAGAAAAAGAAAAAGATGGAAGATCAATGCAAGAATTAAACAATGATAACAACAAATGTCAAGGTTAGAGGATCCACTAATGGTATGTCAAACAAGTATAGTATAAACTCTTATTATTCAATTGGAAACCACATATAAAGGAAGTTTCAATTAGATTATAAATTGTTAACATGATTACATTAGTTATCTTATTCGAATAATGCTAATACTTGTAAATGTTGTCAGGCATTCATGATTATAATTTATGTTAACAACAAATCAGGTTCCTTTCATAGCATAGGTGTAGGTTATATCATACGGTTTGTGATTAGTACTTAAAAGTGTATTTTTTATCAAGGTTTTATATCATCATTTTGCACTTGAAGTATCAATAACTCCTTAACTAAAACATGTTTTATAATAACATATCTAATAATATAAGATACCTTTATTTTATGGTAAATGTTCATTTTAAATTTAGGCTATCACATAAATGAAATGATTGATTGATGAGTTTAAGAACTAAAATTGAAAGGATAAAGAGATGGCAAAACTTAGAAAAGAGATATTGGTGCAGTCCAAACCGGAACACTATTCGGTAATTGGGTCATATTTGGAGTTGTAAATCTCGAATTTAGGTCTACTTTATATGAATGGAAAGATAAGATATAGGCCTACAACTTTCATATGGAGCCCAAGATTTAGAAAGGCCATTTTCAAGTCCAAATTATAACAATAACAAAGAAGTCTGAATCTGTTCTCCAGCCCGAGCACTGTTCAATGATTAACCCATATCTAGAGTTCTAGAAATCCAAATGACCTCAATTTTTTACCCTAGAAAGCTGAGACAATTTTCTAAAATGTTTTTATTTCAAGTGGTTCTAATTTTGATGTTATCAATGATGTTTTGGGCAGACAAGAGAAGATAAGGATTGTCACCAAGTCAAGAGTTAGCCACCCACTCATCAATTAGTCATCAAATCAATAGTTTTCAATTTTGGCCTATAAAAGGAGGCATTTGCCATGCATTTAGGCATCTTGGTTTCTAGATCAAGATCATGATCTTGCTTTCTCTTTTTGTATTTTTTGTAATGTTTATGCTTTGCTTTCATTAATATCAAGTTTATGTCATTCATTGCCTTTTATTTACTTAATTAACTTTTATCTTATTTATATTCTTATTTTGTTTATTTATTTTTCTTTCTTTCATTATATTTAGCTAAGTTTATTATATCAAGGTGAAAAGGTTACGCTAATGGTGTAAGAATAAGTATAGTGTAAACTTAATATGGACTTTAATGTTTGATGCTAACATGTTTTGTATTTGTTATCTTGTTTTCTCTTTAATACTTTACTTGTTAAATGACTAATCTAGATTTATATTGTATAACACTTGGTACAACAAATCCTTGACACTCTCATAGCCCATATTATATGGTATAATTGACATCCGAGCTATGAAAGGAACTTGATTTGTTGTTAATATAAGTTATAATCATGAATGCCTGACGAGATTTACAAGTATTAGCATTAATCGAATAAGATAACTAATGTGATCATGTTAACAATTTATAATCTGATTGAAACCTTCTTTGTGTGTGGTTTCCAATTGAATAATAAGAGTTTATACTATCCTTGTTTGACATATCATTAGTGGAACCTCTAACCTTGACATTTGTTATTATCATTGTTTAATCCTTACATTAATATTCCATCTCAAAGTTCTCATCTTCTTCTTCTTTTTCTCCTTCTTTTTCTTTATTACTACTACTACTACTACTAGTATTATTGTATTATTATTATTATTGCTGTTGTTGTTGTTGTTGTTGTTGTTAATGTTATTATTGTTGTTGTTATTGTTATTGTTGTTGTATTATTGTCATCTATAATTTATACAGTTTACCTCCTTGTGGTTCGACCCCGGTCTTGCCAGATTATTTATTACTTCGACATTCTTGCACTTGGGAGAAGACATTGACATGATCAAAGAGTTGATGTCTTATCCCAAGTGCAGGAGTGTCAAAGTAAAATAACCCGGCAAGACCGGGGTCGAACCACATGGAGGTGAATTATATAAATTACAAATAAAGAAAAAAAAAGATTTGAAGAGAATAATAACAGAAAAGGAGTTGAAGAAAGTTTCGGGATGTGATATTGATGTAAGGATTAAACAATAATAAAACATATGTCAAGGTTATAAGATTCACTAATGGTATTTCAAATAAATATAATATAAACTCTTTTTATTACTCAACTGGAAACCACACACAAAGGAGGTTCCAATCGGATGATTTCTCGTTATTAGATCATTATAAATTATTAACATGATCATATTAATCATCTTATCTAAGTAACACCATACTTATAAATATCATCAGGCATTTATGTTGCTAGTTTATGTTAACAATAAATCAAGTTCCTATCATAATAACGATGTCGGCCGAAGACTACGAAGGATCAAGCATTTGATGTACCAAGAGTTATACAACATAAATGTAGATTAACCATTTAATAAGCAAGGTATTAAGAATTAGTAAGATAAAAAGATAGAACATGTTAATAACAATCTTTCTTAGATATAAACATTAAAGTCCATGTTGAGTTTATATTATACCTATTCTAACACTATTAGAGAAACTTTTTCACCTTGACATAATTAACTTAGCTAAACATTAAGAAGGAGAAAAACATAAATAAAAAATATAAGAACATAAACATAATATAAGCTAACTAAGTATAAGAAAGGAAATGAAAGAGCATAAACAAGAGATTACTATAACATGAAAGAAAACTTGAACATTACAAAGATGTAGAGAGAAAGTCAGAAGATGACTTTGATCTGAAAATTAATATGACTAAATACATGGCAAATGCCTCCTTTTATAAGTTAAGATTCAGAACTATTGATTGATTGAATAATTGGTGGCCATCTATTGATTTGGTGGCTGGTTTTTGACATTAGTGGCTACTATTTTTTTGATATTGTGGGCTGATTATTGATATTGTTGGTTGGCCAAAACATTATTACTAACATCAGAATTATAGCCAATTGAATTATAGAAGTTGTGGGCAATTGTCTCAACTTTCCAACAAAAAACCAGAGCTCATTTGGACTTCTAGAACTCAAGATATGAGCCAAAAACCGAATAGTGTTTGAGCTGAAGGACAACTTCCGACGTCTTCGTTGTTGCTAAGATTTGAACTTGAAAACGGCAGAATTAAGTCTTTGAGTCCACATCAAAGTTGTAGGTCTATGTCTTACCTTTCCATCCATATAAAATGAACCTAAATCCGATATCTACAGCTTCAGATATGATCCAATTACCAAATGATGTTCGAGTTTGGAATGCACCAGCAACATTTTGCTAAGTTTGGCCTTCTCTTTGTCCTTTCAATTTCAATCCTTAAACTCATCAATCAATCCTTTTATTTATGTAATAGACCTGCATTTAGGATGAACATTTACCATGAATTAAAGGTATATTATATTTTTAGACTTGCTAATATAAAACATGCTTTTGTTAGGGAATTTAATGATACTTTAGGTGCAATATGATGACATAAATCCTTAATGAGAATGCACTTTTAAGTACTAATCAGACATCAATCTTTTAGTCATGTCAGTTTGGCTATGAAAGTGTCAAGCATTTATTGTACCAAGTATTATATAACATAAATCCAGATTAATCATTTAACAAGTAAGTATTAAAGAGTGAACAAGATAACAAATACAAAACATGTTAGTATCAAATATTAAAGTCCATATTGAGTTTACACTATACTTATTCTTACACCATTAGTGTAACCTTTTCACCTTGACATAATAAACTTAGCTAAATATAATGACAAACAGAAACATAAATAAAGAAGATAAGAACATAAATAAGATAAAAGTTAACTAAGTAAAGAAAGGAAATGAAAGGCATAAACAAGATATTAATGAAAATAAAACTTAAGCATTACAAAAATAGAAAGAGAGAAAGCAAAAGCATGATCTTGATCTATAGACCAAGATGCCTAAATGTATGGCAAATGCCTCTTTTTATAGACCAAAATTAAAAACTATTGATTTGATGACTAATTGATGAGTGCGTAGTCAACTATTGACTTGGTGACAATCCTTATCATCTCTTATATGCCCAAAATGTCATTGATAACATCAGAATTGGAACCACTTAAAAACATGAAAGTTATAGGAAAAAAATAGAGGTTATTTGGACTTCTAGAACTCCAAATATGGGCCAAACACTAAATAGTGTTCAGGCTGCAGGACAGATTCAGACTTCTTTGTTGTTGCTGCAATTTAGACTTGAACATGGCCTTTTTAAATCTTAGGCTCCATATGAAAGTTGTAGTGCTACGTCTTACCTTTCCATCCATATAAATTAAATCTAAATATGAGATCTACAGCTTCAGATATGACCTAATTGTAGAACAGTGTTTTGGTTTGGACTACACCAACATCTCTTTTCTAAGTTTGGCTATCTCTTTGTCCTTTCAATTTCAGTTCTTAAACTCATTAATCAATCCTTTCATTTATGTGATAGGTCAATGTTTAAAATGAACATTTACCATAAAATAAAGGTATCTTATATTATTAGATATATTATTATAAAATATGTTTTAGTTAAGGAGTTATTGATACTTGAAGTGCAAAATGATGATATAAAACCTTGGTAAAAATACACTTTTAAGTACTAATCATCACATGTCATTATGGTTCACCACATACATAATATTATCAATATAAAAAATACAAATCTTAAAAAAGACAAATTTAAAGAGTTCAATTACACATTAATTATTTCGAATACAATAAAAGAAATATAGCATTATAAATTTTTCATGTTTAGATTGAATTCAAAATTACATTAAATAGATTACCAACACATTCTCAGGAAGAAATCACAGATAAAAAAAAAGCATCAAAAATATTGATGTGAATCTTTTGTCAAGAGTGACAACACATTTGACATCTGACATCACACCAATCGATGATTGCTTTCCTGACAAATCATTACTTTCTCTTAGTCCAATGCCTTGGTATGATAAAAATATCAATTTTTTTGCTTTAGGAGATTTGCCAGCTGATTGGAGTACCTAAGACAAAGAAAAGTTTTTGAATGAAGTGAAGAACTTTTATTGGGATGACCCTAACTTATTCAAATATTGTCCTGATCAAATATTT